>NC_073380.1:103706185-103826185 GCF_028641065.1 Leucoraja erinaceus
GTGGAACCGTGATGCTTGGGCAATTTTTCACCCCTCTCATGCCTTCCGGTCGATACAGAGCCGTTCCATACCATACTGTGATACAGTTGGTAATGAATGCTCTCGATGGTGCAGCGTAGAATTGCACCATGATGCTGAGGAGACAGATGGACCTTCTCGTCTCCTCAGACGTAGACGCGGATGCCTTCTTGATCAAGTATAGTAGTGTGGGTCCAAAGAGGTCATCGAGATGTTCCTCCCAGAACTGAAGCTAGAAACACGTGTCCACCTCCGCCCGGTAATGTGATTGGGTGTGCTTTCCGACTCTGGACTTCCTGAAGTCTCCAATTAGCTCCTTGGTCTGCTTGGTTTTAATGGCCCGTTGTTGGCAGCGCCCATTCTGCTAAGTGCTGGACCGCCTCCCTGTAAGCCAGCTCCATCGTTTTTTGCGGATAGCCAATCTTAAGTACAATACAGGATGGGTTCCACCTTTTTGCTCCGGCCAAGACATTTCCCGAAAATCTTTTTTACAGCCCCGCGCTAGCATTCGTACAGAAACATTACAAATTTGCAGGTGACACGCGTAACTTTGCAAAGTAACCTATCAAATTTGCAGGAGGTGACACAACAAGCTGTGTGCAGCTGTGACACTGCGCGCTCGGATGCGTGTTGAGCTATCGACAGCTAGACTTTAGGCAGCTTGTGGTTGAGTTTGCAGATGCATGGCAGTCAGCCGTTAATGTGATAATGTGAGTTTCCACTTGTGGCACAAACAGGAAGGTAACTATTAATTAAATGTGTCAGTTGGGAAATGTGACTATACAACATATCTGGGGTGTGGGTCCTTTCTTCATCATCATTTAAAGTAATCATGCAGGTACAGCAGCGTGAAGAAAACAAATGGCATGTTGCCTTCTAACCGTGTAGTTTATGATTATCGGACAAAGAGGTCTTCCTGCATTGTCACAGGGCCCAGTGGACCACACCTGGAGTATTGTGTGCAGTTGGTGGTCTCCACGTGATAAGCTGCTTCTATTGAGGATGCAGCGTAGGTTTCCCAGGTGAATGCCGGAATGGCGGGACTGTCTTATGTGTAGATGGACGGCTGGGCCTTATACTGTGGATGTAGAAGATTGAGGAGGAGATCTCCAATCCATTATTAAGGGTTTGGACACACTCGAGGTAGGAAAAAACCCCCCACTCGCCCTTCCCACCCAACTCCCCGCGTCCCGGGGGAGTCCAGAGCCATAGTTGCAAAGAAAAGTGGTAAGCAATTTTGAGCGGAGATGAGGAAAAAGCTATTTGTTGCACGAAGAGAGGGAGGCTGGACTTGAGGGGGGACACGAAGGGCCTGACTACTTGGTTATTTTCTATGGCGAATCTCATGGAGAACGTGAAACAGATGGAAACAATAGCTCCCCGAGTGGTCATTGTGTTATTGAATTCAGGGCGACGGCGTGGCCAAGCGTGTGACGCTCTATATTGCTACAGTCCTTTAGGAAGCACAGTGGACATTCTGTTTGTAGTTTAAAACCCTGTAGAAGACAAACACACCAAGGTGTTGTTTCGTATTGTTCCAATTTGTGGAAGTCCAGGAAAGATTTTCAGTTGAGTAGCAAAAGGTCAATGTTCATTGATTCTTTGTGCAAACATTCAGAATTTGCTTTTTTTGTTTGTGTATGCACTGATAATTTCTACTGAAATATTTCACTATTGATTTCTGCTCATGTGGAATTGCCCTGTTGTTAGAATCAATGGAACTATGGTGAATCAATGGAACTTGTATTAATCCCAATTAAACACAAGAATGCAATTTTGCAGTCAATGTACACCATTTTCAAAGGACACTTAAGAAGACGAGTGTTAAAAGAGATTGTGTGTGTTTGGATGACAAAACAACCTTCAGAATCACATCACTTTTTCTTCCCAAAAGCATGCAAATAGTTTCTGAATAAACTCAGGAAAATGAGAATGAAGAACAATCATCTTTGGGATGCTATCTCAGAATATAAAACAAGTTCAAGTTCATTGTAACTGTGTTGAACATAAGCTTTTTTTCTACAATAGCAGAAATTGATAATCTGACTTGCCTGGCAAAACCTAGCGATGCTGCCATTTAACATTTCTGTTTTCAATAGATAATGGCATTGGATATTAATAAGTACTCAGGGCCACTTTTGTTTTCCAGGACTGATAAGATAAGTGTAACATTATTGACCGTGAGTAGCACTTCTCTGTGAGGTATGGATAATGGACTATAGGGGGTGAGTGCTTGATCAACCAATACCTAAGATCCAATAATATCTGTCTAATATCCTACAAGGCTGATAGTTGTGCTCAATATGTTATATTGTCCAATGTAGAGGAGCAAATAATTTAACTAGAGCTAGGATGCAATTAATATCTTTCTCTAACAATTTTCCTGTACATATGTAACTTTTCCAGTGTGGTAATTCATTTGAAAATATATTTGCGGTTGTCCTATGTGTTTTTGCATGTCCTGAAAAACATTTTCATATGGATCAGGATGTGCTTTTGAGGGCAGGTCGGGGGGTTATAAGTAGTAACAGGAGAAGTGTGTACAGGTGACACCAAACTGCCCACAAGTCCATGTTCAATAAGGGTCATAAGTGGTTCTCTAAGGGTTGGTTTCACTTTCAGACAAAAACATACAGTAAACTAATACTGCACCTGTAGTAATATCGTTATTTGGAGGAAGTGTGTGTGGCGCAGTAAAACTCTTACGTCATGTAATAGCAGACTAGAGGTCACTTATCCCCCGTACAGAAAACAAAATTGGTATGATTCGACGAATCAGGGAAAATGATTTGTACCACAGATGTAATCAGAAAACATGATCAGCGCCACAAATAACTTTGATCCCGTACAGACAGAGTCGTGTGATGACTGCGCCTCGCTATGCAAGGTAGTAGATGGACAGGGTCTTTCAGATGAGAGGAAAGGTCAGAACCCGTGAGTATAGGGGTTATGCTAAAGAACTTTTTTTTTTTCGCAAGATCAAGAGCACTCTTGTTTCGTTGACCTTGTTGGGATCTATTGTTGTTGTACATTGAAATCGCAGAGCAGAGTAAAAGAAATGTTTTTCTGACATTCTGTCTTCGAGTGCTTAGGCAAGCGGAAAAACTTCATGTATGTTGGCTGTTATCTCGCTAATGTTATGGAAGAATGGCAAACAAAGGTCTGTGTGACTTGCTAGTGTGATAGGAGAAAGGTGATGAAAGCATCTATTTTTGTAACTTGTTGAAATCTTGTCAATTTTCTCATTCCTTCCTCTTTATCAGTTATGATAACGATTCACAATCCTCGGGTAGTAACATAATGATCGCAAGCAGTTTTAACAATAAAAATCAGAGCGATGATTAATAAAAGAATAGAAGCCATATGGAATAACAGTACTCAGAGGCCCGCAATCCAACTGAACTGGCCAGTGGCCTCCTTCAGGTGTAACCAATGCCATGTCACTGCACACCCTTATGGATTTTCTCAATTCTTGGAAATGTGGGTAGCAAGGTCAGTGATATTAGAGGATTCATAGGGATCTAGACACAACACTCCTCTTATTATAATCCAGTGCACCTCTTTGGTTGATCTGTATGATCAATAATTATTATATAGTAGTCAAGTATTTTTAAAGTTCACAATAGTTTGTCAAAAAAACCGTGAAAAACACAATTATACAACAAAGAATTCTCAGAATTTTTGCAGTTGACAATGACAATAACCTTGTTGAAGACATTTGTCAAATTCATGAAGGGAGATTAAAAATTGTAAAATAGCATACTTTTATGACAAAATGGTTAGGGTGTGATGATGAATGAGATTCCGACGCATGAGATCGAGATATGGGCGTCAACTATCTTTAGCAGCCGCGCTCGTTAAAAAAAAGATAATTAGCTAGGTTATATTTTGAGGGGGATTCATATGTTTTCAGGGCTCCCTGTCCTGTTAGCAATTAAAATTCTAGACACAAATTGCGAGCGACGGGCAATTTCAAGGTGACGACTCGCCCAGCGCGAGGTTGGTGTTTACTTCATGCAAATTATCTAGTTCCAACTGCGAAGAAGGCCGTCCGATACCGGAGATAGGAGATGGTGGCACGCGAGTTTAGAGAGGTTGTGCTTGGTAAGATACATGAGGCGAAGAGCAGACATAATTTGGGGAAGAACTTGTCCTCTCCATATGCATCCAGTTACGTTAGTTGGGTGGGGGTTTATACGAACAGTCTCGATGAGACATGCCCGCGTTGTTAAAAAAGAGACGGGCTATGGCACACTGGGAAAGGCGGAGAAAATAAAGGAATGAAAATCGATGCGATTAATATTTTTTATTCGTAGGTTTTAGGTCGAGGGTAATTTGTTAGGTAGGCAATCAAAGCCCCATCTCCTCCCTCCTCCCCTTCTCCCCCCCTCTCTCTCTCCCCTCTCTCCTCCCTCCTCTTCTCCCCCCCCTTCTCCCCCCCGCCCTCCCCCCCCTTCTCCGCCCCCTCCCTGCCTTCCCCGTCCCCCCCTTCTCCTCCCCCCCTTCTCCTCCCTCCCTCTCCTCACCCCTCCTTCTCCTCTCCCCCCTTGCTCCCCCCCCCCCTTCTCTTCCCCCCCTTCTCCCCTCCTCCCTCTCTCTCCCCTTCTCTACCCCCCTTCTCCTCCCCTTCGCCCCCCCTTCTCCCCCCCCTTCCCCCTCTTCTCTTCCCCCCCTTCTCCCCCCTTCCCTGCCCCCCCTTCTCATCCCCCCCCTTTTCGCCCCCCCATCCCACTGTTTGATAAAAAAAGTTGAGAAGACAGAGAATAAACAGTTAATTTCCACATAGATAGCCACTGCATTTCCCAAGAACAAAGGAAAAGAAAATAATTGTGTGACTCAACGCGCAGACAATTGCCACTTCTTGGAGAGACAATACCTTTTAAAACACATGAGACTCTACAAAGATTTATCACGTAAATGAGCAAGCTCGTTCAATGACATCCTATTTCATCTGAATTATAGGATTAATTCAAGATTCATCCAGTTCCTCAAACAAGTAATAGTGTTTAAACTCACTCACTCTACACCCTCCTTTCTCAAGAGTAAAACACATTTATATACTCCTTAAAAAAATCATACAAAACTCTTAACACTTTGATACACCAAATCATGCTCATACTTTGTTCATAAATACAAAACATACTGAAGAATGATCACAACACAAAACACACATATCTGCTATCTCACTCGACTCTCTCTCTCTGCTGCTGCTGTTACTACTCCTCCCTCTTTCACACAGGTCATTTCATTAAAGCTTCAGAGTGTAAGCTACATTCCACATTCCCTTCCCTCCTTATCAGCATGCATTAGGAAGTGTATATAGTGTAAAAGAAAAACATCAGGTTACACAAATTTTTCCGAGAGGGGTGAGCTAGAGGCCCGTCAACTTACGTGACCTTTACAGGTGACTGTCCGCACCCGTCTTACGTCGCCAAAATTTTTAACATGTTAAAAGTTCAGCGGTGACCAGAAAGAGGCTACGAATCTTTGGAGACCTCTCATGACCATAGGAGGTCTCTCACGATCATACAGGCGACTCACTGGCAACATGGCGCGGGTGACCTCTCAAGATCATATGAGACCTCTCACGACCATTCGGTCTGTATGGTTGTTGAGGGGTCACCTATGGTCTTGAGATGGTATCCAAAAGAGTAGTAAAACATAGAAACATAGAAATTATGTGCAGGAGTAGGCCATTCGGCCCTTCGAGCCTGCACCGCCATTCAATATGATCATGGCTGATCATCCAACTCAGTATCCCGTACCTGCCTTCTCTCCATACCCCCTGA
Source organism: Leucoraja erinaceus (assembly GCF_028641065.1). NCBI lineage: Eukaryota > Metazoa > Chordata > Chondrichthyes > Rajiformes > Rajidae > Leucoraja > Leucoraja erinaceus. The sequence goes on from NC_073380.1 coordinate 103,711,993, forward strand.
TCCCCTTAGCCACAAGGGCCACATCTAACTCCCTCTTAAATATAGCCAATGAACTGGCCTCAACTACCCTCTGTGGCAGGGAGTTCCAGAGATTCACCACTCTCTGTGTGAAAAAAGTTCTTCTCATCTCGGTTTTAAAGGATTTCCCCCTTAGTTCCTTAAGCTGTGACCCCTTGTCCTGGAGTTGTCTTTCTGGTCACTGAGTGCCGGCAGTTGCCTGTAAAGGTCGCATGAAAGGGGTTGTCCCACTGCGGTGACCTAATCTGTGAGTTTAGAAGAGTTTGCTCTTGACTCAAACTCGCAGCATGGTGGAGACGAGATCCACTGAGGTCACTTGGAACTCTCTCCTTCATGCTCGAGGGAGGTTCCCGCATAATTGCGGCCTCAGTTTGGTCGAGGAAAATTTTCAGCATGTTTGAAAATATCCACAAGCATAAATTGGTCAGCGTGGTTTTCTTTAGGACTCGTAGTGCAGTGGAGTGGGGTCGCTATGGTCGTTATATAGGCAGTCGAGGGCAGCCATGGGCAATCTCCTTCGCTGACCGGGCCATTTTAATTGGCTCATTGGAGTTTTTCAGGACTAAGGAAAAAACCGACCGGTAATGATGAAAATGCCCGCTAAACTTTATTAAAAGTTGTCTGGCTTCTTAAAATGGCTCCACGCCTCCTTCTCTCTACTCCCCCCCCCCCCGCCCCCTCTCGCTCTCCTCCCTTCTCTCCCTTTATCTCCCCTTCTCTATCTACTTTTATCTACCCCTCTCTCCCCCTCTCTCTCCCCCCCTACTCCTCCCCTCCCCACTAAAGGACTTACCGTCCTGTTCATCGTGGGTGGTGAATTTCAGACAGCTTTCCCTGGCCCCCACCTTTGCGATGTGTGTGTGTGTGTGGTGTGTGTGTGTGTGTGTGGGTGTGTGGTGTGTGTGTGTGTGGTGTGTGTGTGTGTGTGTGTGTGTGTGTGTGTGTGTGTGTGTGTGTTGTGTGTGTGTGTGTGTGTGTGTTGTGTGTGCGGTCGGTCGATCCAACTCACAGTTTCATTGCTTGACAGTCGATCCAGCTCAGTGCCCTCGAGCTTGAAGGTCAAAGGCAATCGCTGAAAGGTCGCGTCTGTGGGACAAGTCCTTTATTGGGACAGCTCCTTTAGTGACTGGTGGCGAGGCATGGGTAGGGTGGTCTACACTATTTCCAATTTTGTTTCTCTCCCCGATTTGTTCCTCATCCCCCTTCTCTCTGTAAACAGGGTCGCAATGCCAGACAAGGGGTCCCGGGGATATTTTTGCTTAGGTTTTGCCCATTTTTACATCCCAATTGTTTAATATTATATTGGCCATATTTCTCTCTTTTTTATATCTATTCATGTGTACTATTTACGTTTTCCTCGAACCAAATAACACATACGGGGATCCAAATAACACCATATGCTGTACCAAACCCTCCCACATGTACCAAAGCCCCCATATTACTCTTATCCAGAGCCTATCCCATTACTCGGCTCAAAATTAGCTTAATACCTCAGACAGCCAACTTAGTCTGAGTCAATAATCCCAAAAATGTTCTAACCTTGTGTTGTCTGTTCTGGAAGAACTTGACAGGGAACCAGATCACTTTGGATGAAGGACCACAGTGTTTAGGGGTACTCTCAGGAGATCAAGGGGTCCAATATTGCACTTTCTACTTCCTTCGAGATCCCGGCCAAACTGTAGCCTCTTACTTAGTCTTCAGAGATAGTTTCCAGCAAGATCCTGCTCGACTCTGCCAATGTTAAAGTTTGTTTCCCTTCAAACAGACAAAAGCGCAATACAATTAGTAATCTAGTAGTAATATATTTATTTCGCCAGGCGGCTGTGGCAGTAAGCTTTTACAGTATGTAATATACAGACTATGGGTTCACTCTATCCCCACACACAGAGGTGTTGTTCAATCAGATATATTTATACCACAATAATCAGCAATTCAGCAATACTTTATCTTACAGAGCATTGTACAGCCTCTTGCCGGTTAAGATTGACAGGTTCTTCCAAGAGAGGAAAGATTAGGCCATATACGGTTATGCTAAAGAAGCTATTTTTTGCAGATTCAAGCACTCTTGTTTTTTGACCTTGTTAATTTATTGTTTGTACATTGCAATCAGTATAGCAGAGGGAAAGAACCGTTGTCTGAAAATTCTTCTGATTGTTTATATCATACAGGAAAACATTGAAACAAGTTTGAAACAAGTTTATTCATGGATAACCCCTTGAGATTCGACCACTAGGGGCGCTGCACTGGCAGCAACCTCTACCTACAGCCTGTCTGTTATTTCTGTCTTTTTTATTATTTTTAGTTAGTCCAAAGTGTTGAGTTGGGGGAAACTTTAACTTTTCTATGTGGGGGAGGGGGGCAGGGTAAGGGGGAAACCGTTTCCCAAGTCTCTTCCTGGCGGGGACGCGACTATTTCTCCGAGTCGCGTCATCGCCCCCCACCTCGCGGCCTACCAGCTGGATCAGAGCGGCCTTTCCTGCCGGGGACTGGGAACCGGACCAGGGCTGCTACAGCGGCGGCGCAGCGTGGAGTCACCGCGGAGCGGGCGAGGCCTACCTGGGTCGCCATTTGGAGCTCCGGAGTGTTGGGCCGCTGCTCCAACATCGTGGAGCTCTGATGCGGAGCTTCCAATGCGGGCGGCGCTGAACAACATCGTGGAGTCCTGGGGCGCCTTGCAGAGGGTCTCCAGCGGCAGTCTCCACCCGGCGCGGCCTACGGACTTTGGAAGCCGCAGACTCCGGTAGGAGGGGGCCGACTCTGTGTCCACGCCGCTGAGGATGTCCCGCAGCCCCGACGTCAGACTTTCAACAGTCCGGCGTGCGGTCCTGAACATCGGGCCGCCCGTAGCGGCAACTGCGGAGGGCTTGGGAGGCCCTGACCACGGGGAATAGTGGAGGAAGAGGACTGACTTTGGTGACTTCCCACACAGTGGGGAACTTTGATTCTGCTGTGTGGGGATGTTTTATGTCAAACCCTATAGTGTATTGTGTCTTGTTGATTTTTATTGTATGGCTGTATGGGAATTCATTTCACTGTGCCATCAGGCACACGTGACAATTAAATCTATCTTGAATCTTGAATCTTGAATCATCTCGTTTTTGCGGGGGTCCAACATAAAACATACAGCACAAGACATAACATACATAAAGGCTCTTTCACGTAGTTGTGCTGTTATCTCGCTCATGTTATGGAAGTATGGTGAAAACATTTCTGTTCACCTTGCTAGTATAATAGGAGAAAGGTGAAAGCATCCATTTTGTAATTTTTAAATCTTTAAACTTTCTCAAAGGTCATAAGTGATAGCAGAAATTTACCATTTGGCCCATCATGTCTGCTCCACGATTCAATCATGACTGATCTATCTCTCTTACCTATGATTCAGATTCAGATTCAGATTCAACTTTAATTGTCATTGTCAGTGTACAGTACAGAGACAACAAAATGCATTTAGCATCTCCCTGGAAGAGCGACATAGCATATGATTTGAATAAATATTTACATTAGCATATATACAGACATAGTGTTGTAACCCCATTCTCCTGCCTTTTCCCCATAACCCCTGACACCCGTACTAATCAAGAATCTATCCATCCCTGCTTTAAACCCAAGTGCATTTAAACCACGTTGAACCAAGTGTGTTTAGTTGGTCATATCAAAACCTTTTGGTAGCCATATCATGCTCAATGACATTTTTTCAACAACAATTTTAAAATGTAATGATACATTCACGGATTTCTTAGAAATTTTTAATTCATTTTTTTTTGGAGGAATATGGGCATCACTGGTTGGTCCAGTGTGTATTACTTATCCCCAAATATCCTTGCAAAGGTGACGTTAAATTGTCACCTTGAATCACTGCAATATTCTAGTGAAGGTACACTGATGTATTTGATCCAACATTAATGAAGGGCCAGCAATATATTTCCAATTCATGATGGTACGATACTTGAAAAGGAATTTGAAGGTCGTGCTTCCAAATTCTTTGCTCTCCCTGTCCTGGGTTAAGGGGTTGCGTAGGTGTGCAACTGCACTGCATTTGTTGATTGTATGTTCACAGAGGGAATGCATGTTTATAATGATGAATGGTGTGCAAGTGGGCTTTTTTGTGCTTGACGATGTCAAGCTACATGAGTGTTAGTGGAGCTAATGCAGAGAAGTACACATGCAGCAATTTCAAGACTTTAGATTATTCATCAGTCGGAATGGTTTGCACACCATTGACATGCAACTGAGTTCGGTGGGCGACCAACCTTAAACAAATGCTTCTGTGGAAGTACATCAGATGTACACAAAAATGCTGGAGAAACTCAGCGGGTGCAGCAGCATCTATGGAGCGAAGGAAATATTCAACGTTTCGGGCCGAAACCCTTCTTCAGAAGTACATCAGATTGTTGGTCGACTGCCTCAAAGTTTCTTCCAGCCACAAACTCACTTGATCTTCAACCATTCAGAAGGAGAAGCTGCAAGAAGATGAGGAGTGTGCTCTTCATTCTCTTGGCAGCCTAATAATTTCAAGCCTCTTTTCCATCAGATATATGTGCAAACGCCATTGGATGATTTCTCCCATAATTTACCCATTCAAAGCCTCATAAGTCTCACACAGTTCAGCAGAATTATCTCTCATTCTTCTCTATTGCAATGAGAGCAGTTGGTCAGTGTGTGTTCATGAAATGCTTCGTGTTTTTTAATAAGACAATCCCTCCACCTGGGATCATCTCAGTGAATTTTCTCTGAACTGCCTCCAACAATAATGATAATGCATCTTATGTCAATGAAGGGAATTAAAAGCTATACACAGTACTTTAGCTGTGGTCTCACTAGTCCCATTGTGGCAATACAATTCTCAACTTTTATAGTCCAACTCCCTGGAAATCACTTTCCTTCCTGATAATATGCTGCATCTGTATATTAGCTTTCTATGCTTCAAATACAAGAACTCTCAAAATCCTTTGTGCTGCCTTTGGCGGTGTCTTTCTATTTAAATAATAACTTATTTTTCCATTCTCCATTCAAAAAATGATGCTTCATTTGCCAACTATTTTCTACTCGGTAAACTTATCTGTGCTTAAAATTCAACGTCTTCCTCACTGTTTGCCTTTGTCACATATATTATATACTTGCTTCCTTCAAATTCATATGTATTGTAACAAACTATGGTCCCAGAACTGATCTACATGGCATCCACTGGCTGCACGCTGCCAACCTAAAAACGATTCCCTTTGCTTTCTGCTAATTAGCCAATTCACTTTCCATGCTGTGTTGGAAATTCTGAGCTTTATAAAAATATGGCGTTTATAATAATGTATGTTTAACCCAAAAGCTTATGTAGTGGGAAAGCACGTAGGGAAATAAAGTTGTAGCGTGACTTACATAGTGAAGGGGATGTAAGCATGTTAAGCGAGGCGATAAATAGGTTCATCAAATGTAAATCGCACATGTAGCAGGAAATGGAGATGTCCTTTATTGCACCCGTTTGTTAGGTAAATGGAATAATTGTTTTCTACTAACAGGGAACAGGTGGTTAATGATAACTTTGGGGAACTAAAAATGAAAGACAACAGAGACATTGATCATAGGTGATTTTTTTCCCAAAGGTGTCAAATCCACATGTAATCATTGTGTTGTGCGAATATAAAAATGCTGTGGGTACTGTGAATCTTTGGAACACTTTGGGTTCTCCCTGTAATTCACTGTGCATACTATTAAGGTCATGAATAAACAACATGTTTGAGAAAGTCACCTCTGCTCCTCAGTCTGAGGAAGGGTCTCGACCCGAAACGTCACCTATTCCTTCGCTCCATAGATACTGCCGCATCAACTTAGTTTCTCCAGCATTTTTGTCTACTTTTGATTTTCGAGCATCTGCAGTTTTTCTTAAACACTGCTCTACATGATGTCCTTTGTGTGTTCCCATATGAGCAATAATTAAGTGGACAACTGGGCCCCACTTGAAGGATAGATTCTGAGTGCAGGATCAATACAAAATGCCTTCATGCTAATACCTCTAACACTTTTATCACCATGAACTCTCAACCTGAGGTAACCCCTTGGAGACACTTTTTGAATGTCTTTTGAAAAAGCCATTGGCCCTCTCTTTCCATTCTGCATGATACTTCCTCAACTAACTCAAATAAACTTGTCAGACATCATTTCCCTTTCATGGAGCCATATTGATTCTAATTCTAAATATTCTGTCATTACATCCTTAATAATTGATATTAACATACTTCCAATAATAGACTTTAGACTAATCAGCCAATTGCTTTTGCTTTTTGCCTTCCACTCTATTGACTCAACAGTGTTCTATCCTTTAGTACCTCTCCAGAATCAAAGGATTGTTTGAAATCCACAACTTACATCCCCTTTCTCTGTAGTCATTTGTTTTTAAGTCATTTGGTAAAAACTAACAGTTCCATGTGGGTTAACAGTAGTTTGCTAAATAGTAATATTCAGTTAATAGAGATGGTGTATTCCTCTCCTTATTTTTGAAAGACACACTATGACTTTATCCCTTGGAATACAGGAGGATGAGAGGTGGCCTTATAAAGGTTCATGAGATCATGAAGGGAATAGATAGGGTAAATATTATTTTGCTCGGAATAGAACCAGGGGGCACAGTTTGAAGACGAAAGGGGAAACATTTAATAGGAACACGAGGGGCAACATTTTCACAGAGTATGTTTGCATGTGGAGGAAGCTGAGGTAGATATCACAACAACATTTAAACAACATTTGGACAGGTGCATGGGTAGGAAAAGTTTAGAGGGATATGGATCAAATGTGGGCTGATGGGACTAATGTAAATGGGCATTGGTTGGCATGGCCAAATTGGGCTAAAGTGCCTGGTTCTGTGCCGTATGACCATGACTATGACTTAAATGCCTGCTATTGTTTATCTATTACTCGGCTGCAGGATGACATTGATAATTTGGTAAGATTTATAGAGCAAGGAAGATGCAATTTAATAATGATAAGTGTGAGATGATGTATTTTGGAATGACTAATACATTACGGAATGATAGAGGCCAAATGAATATTGAACTCCAAGGATCAGTGAAGGTTGCATTATTAGTAGATTACTTGGTTATGCAGGGATATAGAATCATTGTCTTCATTAGTTGGGACATAAAATATAAAAGCATAAAAATCATAATTGAACTTTATAAAATAATGGTTAGGTCTCCGCTGGATTGCCATCTACTTTTCAGCTCACCACACTACGAAGGATGTGATTGCACTGCAGAGGAAGCAGTGGAAATGCAGCAGGATGTTGTCCTGGTAACTCCCACTACCAGTTATGAGGAGAGTGGGGACAGTTGGCTTTATTTTCCTTGGAGTAGATGGGACTGAAGAAGGATCTGTCAGAGATATGACTAAAATATGAGAGGCATAGATAAGGACGATAATAAGAAACTTTACTTCATAGCAGAGGGGCATAAAAATAGATGCTATAGGTTTAAAGTAAATTAAAGGAGGTTTTGAGTGGATTTGAGATGTATTTCAAGTTTACATTCATTGTCACTGTACCAGTTGCTACAGTGAGATTTGGGTTACCATACAGCCATGCAAATAAAAATAACACAACACACGATAGAGTTCAACATGAACATCCCCACACAGCAGAATCATAATTTCTCACTATCAGGGAAGGCAATAAAAGTTCAGCCATCTTCCGCTATGTTCACCCGTGGTTGGGGCCTATTGATGCCTCCGCAATGGCGGCCCGATGTTCAGGCCCTCTTAAAGGATGACGGAACTCCGGCATCGGAAGAACACTCTCAGCGGCTTGGAGTTCCAAGTTGGCCGCTTCCTACCAGAGACCGCAGCTCCCGAAGTCCACTGGCCGAGCTGGGCGGAGCTCCACACGGCAATCCTTGGCGAAAAATCCCAGGCTCTGCAACGCTAAAGTCAGCACCGCCCATGGGTGGAAGCTCCACAGACCACAGCTCCACGATGATAGAGTCAGCAGTCCCAGCACTCTGGAGCTTCTAACACGGTGATCCTCATTAAGGCATTGCCCGCTCCGCGATGATACTTCAGTGCTCCGCCGCTGCTGAAGCAGAAGCTCGGGCCGGTCTCCGGCAGGAAAGGCAGCGCTAATCCAGATGGTAGCCCGCGAGGAGGGGCAAAGATGCGGCTCGGAGGACGGTATAGTGACTGAGAAAAACAGTTTCCCCCTTAACCCCCATCCCCCACATAAAATAGACTACAAGACCTCCAAAACTAAACTTTGGACAGATTAAAAAAGGCCAAACAGCTGCAGGCAATGCTGCCATACTCAACGGCGCCCTCTTCAGTTTCACCCAGAGGGTGGTTAGAATTTGGAATCCACCGCATGAAGGGATGTCAAAGGCAGAGACTTCTACACATAAGAAGTATCTGGATAAGCATTCGAAATGTTTAGGCATAGAAGATTTCCACCCAAATGCTGGAAAATTGGATTAATATAGCTCGGTGCTTGAACATCGGGCCACCCGGTGGCGGCGACTGCGGGTGCTCGGAAGGCCCCGACCACGGATGAACATGGAGGGGAGGCTGGCTGGACTATGGTGCCATCCTCACCTTGGTGCCATTTATGTTATGTTGTGTCGTGGACTTTCTGTGTTTGTGCTTTTTTTAAATTTTTAAATTTTTAATTCAATTTCAATTTTATTTTTAATATGTTGTATTATTTATTTATTATTTATTTTTATTATTTTTTTGTGATTTTTTTATGATACTGCCTGTAAGGGAAATTCATTTCGTTGTCTCAAATTGAGACAATGACAATAAATTTGAATACAATACAATGAATACAATACAATGTTGACATGGACTTCATTTGTCCACGTTTCTGTGCCATGTGATCATGTCCCACTTTTTCTGACCCAAAAGTGTTATTCCAAGGTTAATGCTAAACTACACTATGCTGTGATAGCTGTTTGTTGGGGTGTACATTACCATATGCAAAGTAGCCAGCTCCCTGGTTGACTCTGTAACGCATGGTTTACGGAAACTATCCCAAATGCACTCCATGAATTAATTCTCAAATTACCATTTCCAATTTCTTTAATCCAGTTTACCTGAAGATGCAAGTCTAGCATCATTATAACTTTATTCTTTATCTTATTGTTTCTTGATTTATACTCTTTCCTGCAGCGTTATTTAGATTTGAGTATCTATACATTTTTTATTTTAGTGCCTTCTATTCCCCTGCTACATTTGATCGCCACCCATAGGATTCTATATCATCCAAACATGGATCAACTCTCAAAACTTTATTTTTTCATCATTATCCCCTCCCCCCTTCCCTGCGCCCCACCGACATTTGCACACATTTCTCTCTTCACCCTCCCCTTCCGTCTCCACACCCTCCTCTGGCTACATAATTCTCACCTCTTCTATATTTATCTCACCCTTTTTGTGTTTTCATCCCTGCTCTTTGTCCAATCAGCTGCCTATCAAAACCCCTCTCACCTGTATCCACCTATCACTTTGTCTTGCTCCTTCTCTCTTCCAACTTTCTTTCCCCCCTCCCTGCACCACAATCAGTCTGATGATTGGTCCAGGCTCAAAATGTTGCCTCTCCATATTCTCCAGAGATGGTGCCCGGCCCGTTGAGTTACTCTGGCACTTTATGTCTTTTTTTGTAACCCAGTATTGGCAGTTCCTTGTGTCTTTATTTTATCTCTTATCAGCAGAGCACTCTCACCACTTATTCCTTCTCACAATTTCAAATATCCATTCCCAATAAAATACTAAGTTCCAAGGTTTGATCTCCTAAATAACTCTGTTATCGCAATGACTGTTAGATCAAACCCATTTATCTCAATTTGTGCTGACAGTTCATTGATTTTATTTCAAATTTGACAGACAAATTGTTACGGAGTTCTTGTTTTTGTGTTATTTTAACACCCCAGCATACATCGACTCCACCAACCGGGTCTACTGAGGCTCAATTTGCTTTCCGCCTTTCCTTCTCGAGCATTTCTCTTCTGCTTTCTGTTGGTTTTATTTCTATTGTTGTCTTCCTCCAGCTAAACATCTTTAGACCCTCCCGCAAAAGAGTATAAAACACCTCTGTGTGGATATTCGACAGCGCAGGTTCCACCTTCCCCAGTACCAGTCCCAGTGCCTCAGAAATCCAAAGCATAATATCTAACATCATCCCTTTAGCCACATATTCATCTTTTATATCCTCTCATTTCTACTTTCTCTGCCAAGTGGCATTCAGAATAAACCTGACATTACTAACGTGGAGATTCCCTTTTTATTTATTTATCTTGCTATTTGCAGTCTGTCAGACAGTATCCCTTTTTAACCTATAACTTTTGTGCCAGTATGTACCAGGAGCATTGTCTATTTATCCCTCCACTCCAGGATTTCCTGCAGTTACTCTGTGACATCTTTTGAGTTAGCACCTGTGAAGCACATACCAATCCAGAGTTAAATCTATGGCTACAGATACATCTGCTTGTTTTTCTTATGACTAAATTCCCAAATACCTTACTTGGTTCCTGTAGCATTTACCTGTTAACGTTTGATAGGAAAATGACCATGGTTCCCTCTCATCTGACTGGTCCCACTTCCTTTCTTTTGGTCTGGAATGTGTATATAACTCATAACATGCTACCCATAAAGATCTCAGACCTGCGACTAGTGGTGTGCCTCACAGATCGTTGCTGGGCCCATTGTTGTTTGTGGTTGATTTCAGTGATTTGGAAGATTAGTAAATTTGCAAATTACATTAAAGTGGGTGGTATTGTAGACAGTGAAGATGGCTGTTAAGAATTACAGTGCAATCTTGATCAGCTGAGCAAGTGGGCTGAAGAATGGTTAATGGGTTTTTATTCAGATAAGTGTTTGGTGTTGCTTTTTGGGAATTCAAGCCAGGGCTGGACCTTCACGATGAAGAGTAGACCCCTGTAGAGTGTTGTGGAGCAGAGGGATCACAAGCACAAATGCATACTTCCCTGAAAGTAGGGTCATGGGTAGATAGGGTGGTGTAAAAGGCCTTAGGCACATTGCCCTTCATCAGTCACGGAAGTGAGCATACAAGTTTGAATGTCATGTTATGCTTGTACTGGATGTTAATGAGGCCATAGTTAGAGTTTTAGTCACACTAGTAGAACGCTTTGGTAGAATAGTAAGAATAAACGAGAACTTACCAGTTTGAAGTTTGATCTTTATTTTATGAGGAGTAACGTTGAGGGATTACGAGAAGAACCCGCCAGGACGCATGCGTGTCAATCTTCAAAACCGTGGTGTGAAATCACAGTTAACAGTAAATGAACTAAACATAGTAAGATTAGAGAAATAGGATACCAGTTGAACTTTATGATCGAGGGTGGGTGTGGAGGGCACGTAATCCCTCAATGTTACTCCTCATTAAATAAAGATCAAACTTCAAACTGGTAAGTTCTCGTTTAATCTTACTATTTTACTTCGGAGTCACGTGAGTGACTATGTGAAGATTTTAAAGCTCTGTGATTTCATGCCATGGAAATGAGTTCAGGCATCATACACAGCATCAGTGGGCCAATGATGAGTGAACATTAATATAGCATTCAGACATGACATAGATATAGACATGTTTATGCTATTGATGAACAATAGTGGGAAACGTAACCTCCCTCAACCTGGAGGAAGTATGAACCATACCTAACATAGAGTTGGCAAATACCCCCGATCTGGCAATGGGTTTATTCTGAATATGTGTACAGATTAATAGTTTGACCATCCTGCAGCCACTAGGATGTGGTCCATAAGCTGAGGTATAGCGGTCCTGGTAGAATGAGACTCAATTTCAATGTACACTCCTGTATTTGCCAGATCCATTTAACCCTCTGGAGAAGATTTGTAGTGATTCCTTCTAACGAGGTTTTATGTAACTAACAATATTGCTAGTCAGAGTCTATGAGGCTCTTAGCGACCTTGACATACTGGTGTAGATCCGTGATCACACGCAACCCAAGGTCCATGGGATATGCAACATCTAGTTTGGTCTGTGGCCCTGTCTACTCTGCTTGACTAATCATAAACAAAACATGTTATTATAGCCCACAGATATGGTCATTCTATCCAGTGTAGCAATGACTGGACCCTTAGCGCTGTCCTCAATGCTATGGCATAACCACTAGTACGCGGGTTTGACCAAGGACAGGGATGTTGCTGGTGCCTATCGGCGAAATGATGTAGCACAATGTTAACAACCCATATCTCTACGTCCCTAGGCCTAGGAGGTTTTTAGTTGACGATACCCTTCATAATCTAGACATCAGAAGGTGAGACCGGAAAGAGTGGTTTATATACTCCGCAGCCAAATGATGAGGAGGTACTTCAGGCACAGTAAATGGAATTTTAACTTGATGTTATAATCCCATAAAACTGAATTTCAATGTGTCAGTCATCTGTGCCGAGTTAAACGTAAAGAAGAATAAACAATACTTCCCATCTCCTATTCGGTTTGCTGCTATTTGGTGCTATCCCTGCAATCTGCAGTGGGTACTCCTAATGCTTATGTTTAGACAACTCGAGCCACAGGAAACGGTCTCTCAGAGTCTGTAAGTCTATGGATTGATTAATCATGCAGAGGATGGTTTCAACATCACAACTGAACCAGCATCTTTTTTTATCCAGAAATAACCATGTGTGGTTTTATGCTCATTCCCCATATCAGCAGGAATCATGGGTATATAACCCAGACAGGGACTATGAAACCCGGAAGCGGAAATCTTGCTGAATTTTGCAAGACCCGTCTATTGAGGCCAAATGGAGGAAGACATAAAGACCATTCCTCCCTTGTGTAGTGAGAATGCACCCTTCGCCACTAATATGCCTTGTACTTTTTGCAACTGTTGATTGAGCTTGGATGCAAGCATCTCAATCGTTAGTGTTCCATCGATCCACAATGTTATTAAATGCTTTGTGATCACACATTCATTCTGTGTTGTCATTGATTTTGAATAATAATACACCAGTGCTAAACGCGGTTAGGTAAAACCATCACGGATACTTTGATTTGATTGTACCTTTGTGATTAACATATACCACCACCAAAGTGTATCACCTTGGACTTGTGCTTGCAGGTTATGCATATCCACATGCCCTTTAATGCGCACAATGCACCTGGTGTCCATTGGCAGTTGATACCATAACTGAACATTTGATAACTCATGCTAATCCCATCTGCCTCCGTTAACTAGAAATGGTATTAGTAGATTTCCCATCTTTGGGCAATAGCATCAGTTTGGAAATGACTGAAGATTTACAGATGAGAGGTTTTTAGAGGAGCAACACTGAATACTGTTCGTCCATCATTGTGACTTTGTTAGTTTCAGCTGAGAATAGCAGAGGTCTAATCTTTTGTCTCAGATCTGATTTCAGTTGGTATCAACTTAATTTGAATTTAACTGGACGGGTGAGAACCTCAATTTCTCAAATATAGCTATGTGGCTGAAAAGGCTAATTTAGTGAAATACAGTATGTTCAATATCATCCAGATTGGCCAAGCCACTTATTTGTTAGCTCTGTGCAGTCGAAGCACTGATTGTAGTGATTTAGTAATAATCTGAAAACTGAAGTTGGCCCATTTTGCAACCCTACTAAGTGTATCATTGCCTCATCCAGTTAAATTTCACATATCTTCTGTGAAAGGAAATCATCACATGGAAGTTATTCAGAAATGTCTATACTGCACACGCGGGTTGTGGCTGTTGACATTGATCAGTCCACATCCCATATTGTGAGCTTTGTCTTGAAAGGCAAACTCCACCATACCTGTTGTGCAATATAAACTAATCTTATGTTATCCTAAACCAGTGTAAATATTCAAACCAGTTTAAGTATTACCAACTTGTATCCGTGACAGGAGACGTCATCGATGTGGCTCCATACCGTTATCCGGATGGGAGGACTTATGCAACCCGACCCAGGAGCTGCCTCAACCATGTGTGCATTATTTTCCAGTTCTGCTCCTGGGAGGTAGAGGAGCTCGGGTACGGGGTTGGCGCATCTTCCAGGAAGGCCGTTCTGGGCTATGGCCTAAAAAATACTTTTGTCCTAGTTGTACGGCCTTCAAGCTTTCACCAGCTTCAGTGCATCGTGGTTTGCTGGTGGGTGCGTAGGGGTGCTGCCGCTGGAGATGTGAGGTCTTGTGTGATGATGTGGCCTTCCTGAGCCCGATGGCCCTCATCGAGCTCCTGCTGCTGGTTGTGTTATTCCTGCATCCCCTGCACACTTGTGGTATCTTCAGCCAAACCCCCATCTTCAGAGTCAGCCCAGAAGTGACTCCTAATGCTCCCCTCTGTCGAAGGAGATGCATTATGCAGCTCTCAATAAGGTGCTGCCTTGGGCGTCCTAGGACCTCATGGTGACTAGACTGCATATACCGGAGCATGTCACATCGGTGCATCTGCTCCATCAACCGCTCCGTGCGGGATATGCGATCACAGTTGCTCCCGCCGGTGGTGAGTCTTCACAGCCCGACTTGTCCGAGTCTTCGGCCCTGTCCGACTTTGCTTGGCCTTCCCGTCAGTCTGAGGTGTCGATTCCGACTGTGCAGGTGGCAGGTTGGAGACTGATGATCGATTAGCGATCCAGGTGTAGCCAACCGCTGCTGACTGCCCGCACTCCCGCGATCCTCCGCAGTCAGTCTCCATTTGGACTTAGTCCATTGTTCCTTTCCTGTAACACATCCTCACAGAAATAGAACTAAACAACCTGAGAGTAAAGAATTTACCTGCAGGTCCTGTTTTAAAGCTTCTGCTGAGGGGAAACGCTCCATCCCCCTTTGAGCTTGGTCTCGAGGTCCTTGTATGCAGCCGGGGTTCCCTAGTAGTCGGGTCTTTCCCCCCCCCACTGCCGTGCTGGGTATCCCCGCAGTTCCTGCAGCAGGGATATCCCCGTGGTCCCTGTGAAAGGGATAGCCGCGATATACATTGTCGGGTGGTATCCCCGCTGTATAGGTGCCACTGGCACCAGTATGAAGCCGCTGGCTCCAAACGCCAACGGCCGGAGAGACGACTTCTCCGCCACCCACTACCCACCCATATTTCGTGGTCTTTCAAGCGTCTGTGTGTCGGGGTATCCCCGCTGTGTTTTCCCAGGTGCTGGTAATATGAGGCTGCTGGCTCCAACACCAGCGGCCCAAGAGGTGAATTCACCACCGCCCGCTCCCGCCTTCCGCGGTCTTTAATGCAGCTATATGTCGGGTATGCCCGAGGTCGTGACCGGTATTCCCTTGACAGGGTCCTCCGGACTTCGCCCCGGGCTTTAACAGGACCTCTAGGTAGAGGTTCCTGTAGGAAGATAAAACCTGGAAAAAGTTTTAAAAACTTACCTTCAGGTCTGACTGCTGGCAGGAGAATCACGTTCACCCTGCCAGTCGTATGCAATGCGTTAGACGATATGACACGCATGCGTCCTGGCGGGTTCTTCACGTGACTCCGAAGTAAAATAGATTATATTAATCTGGAAATATTTATGAATGTGTTGCCAGAGCCTGAGGACCTGAGCTATAGGGATGGGTTGGGCTGACTAGCCCTTTAGTCATAGTTATAAAGTCTAGGAGGCATACATCACAGAAACAGGCCTTTCAGATCAGCTTGCCCATGCTGACCAAGATGCCCATCTGCACTACTCCCACCAGCCTGCATTTGGCCCATATCCCTCTAAACATTTTCTCTCCATGTACCTGTCCAAATGTATTTTAGTTCATGGAATACAGGCAACTGTGGGATAAATCTGTAGAGGTGTACAAAATCATGAGAAGAATAGATAAGGGTGAATACACAGCATCTTTTTCCTGGAATCAGGGAATCAAGTACTGGAGAGGGGAAAGATGTATTAGTGCAAGCTTTTCACAGAGAAGATGGAATGTGTGGGGTGTGTTGAATGAGCTGCTAGTTGAAGTAGTTGAGGCAGGCAAAGTAGCAATATGAAAAACATATTTAAAAGACGTTCAGACAGTTTAGAAGGATGAGGGGGGTCTTATAGAAAACATATAAAATTATAAAAGGACTGGACAAGCTAGATGCAGGAAAAATGTTCCCAATGTTGGGCGAGTCCAGAACCAGGGGCCACAGTCTTAGAATAAAGGGGAGGTCATTTAATCCTGAGGTGAGAAAAACCTTTTTCACCCAGAGAGTTGTGAATTTATGGAATTCCCTGCCACCGAGGGCAGTGGAGGCCACGTCACTGGATGGATTTAAGAGAGAGTTAGATAGAGCTCTAGGGGCTAGTGGAGTCAAGGGATATGTGGAGAAGGCAGGCACAGGTTATTGATAGGGGACGATCAGCCATGATCACAATGAATGGCGGTACTGGCTCGAAGGGCCGAATGGTCTCCTCCTGCACCTATTTTCTATGTTTCTATGTTTCAGACAGGTTCATGGATAGGAAAGGTTTAGAGCGATGTCGACCAAACACAAGTAAATGGGCCTAGCTTAGATGGGGCATCTTGCTCGGCACCAACGAGTTGAGCCAAAGGACCTGCTTCCAAGCTGTATGACTCTCTGACTTGTCATCATGTTTGGTTAGACACAGAGGGCCAAAGTGCCTTTTTTTTTTTTTTTTTTTTTTTTTTTGTTTTTTTTTTTGTAATTTCCCTCCTGTCTGGTAGTAAATCCTATAATGAGTAAACAGTAACGTAATGACATAAAGTCTTTTCATACCTTGCTTTGTCATGGGAATGCTTATGCATTAAGAAGCCTTACTCATGATTTTTATCTCACTTCTACACGAAGCAAACCACTTGAGTTCAGCAAAGGTAAAAGTAGGCTGATCAAACCTATGTGCTGATTGACAGGCATCTGAATTTGATCCATTGCCTGGTTTGGAGCCCATGAGTTTTATACGAAAAATAGAATCATTGCATGGGATGAGGTTTATTGATAACTCAGCAGTGAAGACTAAGGAAAAGGGGGAAGTCTTTTAGGACCGAGATGAGAAAATCATTTTTTACACAGAGAGCGGTGAATATCTGGAATTCTCTGCCACAGAAGGTAGTTGAGGCCAGTTCATTGGCTACATTTAAGAGGGAGTTAGATGTGGTCCTTGTGGCTAAAGGGATCAGGGGTATGGAGAGAAGGCAGGTACAGGATGCTGAGTTGGATGATCAGCCATGATCATATTGAATGGCGGTGCAGGCTCAAAGGGCCGAATGGCCTACTCCTGCACCTATTGTCTATGCTTCTATGTTTCTATTTTGAACTTTAGAGATACAGGCCATTCGGCCCATCAAGTCCATGCTGACCAGCGATCACCCCGTACACCTGCAGTATCCCACACTCTAGGAACAATTTACAATTTTACCAAAGTCAATGATTCTACAAACCTTTACATCTTTGGAGCATGGGAGGAAACTGGAGCACCAGGAGAAAACCCATGTCGTCACAGGGAGAACATACAAACTCTGTACAGACAGCACCCTAAGTCGGGATCAAAGCCTGGTCTGTGGCACTGAAAGGCAACAACTCTGTTACTGTGCTGCCTCATCGTTATGTTAATTTCAGGTCATTCCTACAATGATTTACAGATAATGAAGTGTAATTATGTTGTAATGTAAGAGGCTGGGCAGCCAATATGTGTTCAACTAAATAGCTTCAAGCAGCTGAATGATAGCCAAAGCCACTGTTCGTGGTGTTAAAGACAAAATATGCCATCTTAAAAAGCCCTGCAGTAACTACACCTGACAAAAGGTCATCAGTGCTGAACTGACATTGCAACAATATCAGCCTGCTTCCTGATTTGTAGTGGCTGCTGTAACTTTGAATTCAGGTGCCCAATTATTTCATTCGAAGAGCTGGTGGAAAGTGAGGGTCCTCCAATTTTTCGCTAATGTTTCCCAAAGGTGGATGACTTAGATTGGAGAAAAATGAGTACCCCCAATTGAATGGGGTTTCTGTGTCAGATCCCGAGGCTACTGAATATGTGATTGGCACTCACTTTGCTGTGACAAAACATGCATCACTTCCCACACTAGTTGGTAAAAAGAGAGCTGGAAGCTTTGCAGGAGCAGCTGGCTTCCGCTGGGAGTATCATTGACTGTATGAGTATCAGCATCAATGTGCTACCACAAGAGGCAAGCACATTCATCACCTGAAAAAAGGAAATTACTCAATCAATGTGATCAATTTGCTGCTAATGGCTGATTAATAAGAACTAACAGGTATAATTTAGACAAGAGTTACCAATTCATTATTGCCTTGCTTCCACAATCACACTGTCAATTTTACCTGCATTGATTTTTTAAATATATTGTTTTATATCTAAATTAGTCTTTAATTAATACCTGACTCCGTATAAAACCTTATCTGTGTATTACCTGTTAGAATTGCTGTTAAGCTTTCACTCAATCTTCTTCCAAGCCAAACAAGGTTGATTACCAAATAGCACAACGTTCCATTTGTTTCACTAGTGAGAAGCTTGGTAAATTAGTGAGAGGTGAGTAAGTGATCTAAATAATTCAAATCATTGTTTCTTAATTTCCCTGGAAAACGTATTGAAAACCCTTTAAGCCTGCTATAATACAATGTCTCTTTACTCCCTTCCTTTTGATGTGCTCCTAGATTTCCCCTCTTCCTTGTATCTTGTTCACTTCTTGCGTTTCATACAAATCCACAGAATTATAAAAACAAGTTTCATATTTGTAGAGAAGAAATGACTGTACCATATTCTTGAAGTCATTCCGTTGCTGAAGTAGATTCCAGATTGGAGCATTTTTACTATAGGTGCACAACCTTTTATCCGAAAGCCTTGGGACCAGACACTTGTCGGATTTCGGACATTTTTGGATTTCCGAATGGAAGATTTTTAGCGTAGATTAGGTAGGTAGCGCGGGCGGCTTGAAAAGTCTGGAGCAGCTGCCTCCTCCCCTGAGACCGGGAGAATCATTGCATAAATGTTAGTCAGTTAGTTTGGAGGGATTTTATGTGGTGGTGGTGGAGTAGGGTTGAAGGGGGAAACTTTAATTCTTAGTCCCGTACCTGATCGGCGACTCCCAACCTCGCGGAGCTGGGGGCTCCGTCCGGCCGCGGGCGGCGCCGGTTGAAGCTCCGACCCCGGCAACTCTACCCCTGGCTGCGCGGCTCCAAATCCAGCGTCGCTCCGCGAACGTTGGGAGTCGGCGGCCACAGCGCTCCGGAGCTTGCCGCACGGCGACCCGGTAAGGCATTGCCCGCTCCCCGCTGGTATCCCAGCGCTGCGACGCCGCCGACTCCCGACATTCGTGGAGCTGGGGCGTCCGGCCGCGGGCCGCGCTGGATTTTGAGCGCCTCGCAGCCAGGGGTAGAGTTGCCGGGGTCGGAGCTACAACCGGCGCCGCCCGCAGCCCCACCGGCCACAGCGCTGCGGAGCTTACTGCACGGCAACCCGGTAAGGCATTGACCGCTCCCCGCCTCTCCGACCAGGTAGGGGACTAAGAATTAAAGTTTACCCCTTCACCCCCCCTTCACATAAAAGCCCTCCAAACTAACTGACTAACATTTAAGCAATGATTTACAGATGTTTAAGCGTCTCCCGGTCTCCGGGGAGGAGGCAGCCGCTGCAGTAGTACAGACCTGGGTTGACCGTGGGTCGTTTCGGGTCAAGTTTGGCGCCAAACGCGAGCTTTGGTGCGCAGACGACATCTGGAAAAAATGGCCGGTTTTCGGAGTTTTTCGGTTTCCGGAACACCGGATAAAAGGTTGTGCACCTGTACTTCGATTTCAATATGTATTCTCCAATACACATATGCATGAGTACATGTCGTGGTGTCGTGTGTGTGTGTGTGTGTGTGCGTGTAAGTAGAAGAAGAATTCTATAATATCCAGAAACTGTACTGCATATCTGGACATACAGATTTTGTTGTATCTGCCATTTCAAAAAACTTGGGCATTGGATGGCATCCATTCATCCATTCATATATTATTTAGTAGTTGAAAAAGCTGCCACTAAAACCAACATCTATCATTTAGAACTGCATCGATTCAGAAATTACAGTAAATCTTACTTTAAATTCAGTCTTCAAGGAGGATGTTGACAATGCATTCAATCATGCCATTGAACCATTGGAAAAACACAATTTAATTATTGAATAAATTGTGTAGTTACTGAGGAGAAGGAAAGGAATAGTTTGATAGATCTTCACAGAGGTGTGTCAAAGAGGCGTAAAGGTAAGATACAGGAGGTAGTTACGGAGATTCAATGTGATATTTTTGTCAACCCTTGCCTGTATATGGAATAAACTGTGGGGAGCAGGAACTGAAGAGCAGCGGTGTATTTTCCTAAATGGACTGCTACCTATCACAGACGAGAGTGAATTAATGCAGTTATTAATGTCATTGCTAAGATGGGAACAAGAACTGTGATCACAGTTGGAGCAAAGAAAGCCTTCCCAAAAGAACTATGTCCACACTTGGCACTTGTGTCGTAATTCTCTCAATCAACACCTTTTCTGACACAAATATCGTTAGCTCTTCCGCTTTTCAGCTTCCTGCTCCCTCTCAAAAATGTTCTTGACAAAAGCACAATGCTGTCTATTTAGGAATTCTAAAATAAAATATTTGGAATGTCTGGCATCTGAAGGTCTATAAGGTCCACATCTGAAGAGGGAAAGAGAATCAATGTTTCAGACCATTATCTGCCATTCAAATTTTGATTTACAACTTTCTCTTCTCTTCCAAATCTTCTGGACAATCGTTAATGGCCACACCCTTGACAATCGATAATGGCTATACCCTCGCCAGAAGTGCTTTATGGCAGTGTCCAAATCAAATCCTCAGCTCTGGCAACAAAGTGAAGGAACTCTCAAAAGGCAAATAGTGACATCCTTGGTGAGAACTTCGAAGAGGATTAAAAAAAATCAAAAAAATCTGGGTTATTGGATTAATGTAGACTTCAAATGAACAAAATGGGCCAGAAAGGAGACCTACAGTATATTGTGTGATTTCTGATTCCATAGAAAAAGCCTCTTCAAACGAAAGTAAAAATCCTCAAAATCTGACCAAGGACATTATGCTTAAGGGTTGATAATCACATAGTCTTGGAATCATGGAGTCATACAGCATGGAAACATGCCTTGTGCCCCAACTTGACCACACAAACCAATATGCCCCTACTACTCTAGTTCCACCTGCCTGCATTTGGCCCATGTTTGTAGTTACTATGTTAGTCTGTGTCCAAGATGGCTGTCGGAAGAGAGAGTGGACGCTGGCGCGCTTTAGCTGCCGCTGCTCTCTCTTCATAGAAAATCAACAAACAGGCTGAGACAATCTGACTGATGCCTCACTGATGTAGATATAAATCAGCTACCTGAAGTTGTGGAATTCAATATTAAGTCCAGAATGCTGCAATATGCTCAGATGAAGATGACGTGTTGTTCTTTAACCTTGTATTGTAGGCCAAAGACCAATAGGTCAGAGTGGTACTGGGATGAGGAGTTAAAGTGGCAAGCAATGAGAAATGTGTTACCGCCCCTTCAGACTAAACACTGGAGTTCCACAAAATGATCATCTAATCTGCATTTGATTTCTTCACTATAGAGGAGGTTGCACCGTCAGTAGCAACTGCAGTACACTGGGTTGCTTCTTCATCTATTAAAAACATTTTGGGACCATGGATGGTGAGAAGAGAGAAGATTAAAGGATGTATGTGATTGGGCTATGGATGGAGTCTTCAGGTTGGGGCAAAGTCCAGGGTATGTCCCAGAAAGCAATGGAAGGATTCATTATCAAGACTAAGAAAGAAGGAAAAAAGAGATGAAGCAGTTGAAATACAAGACCATAAGATCATCAGTGATAGGAACAAAATTAGGCCATTCGGTGATCAAGACTACTCTGTCATTCAATCACAACTGATCTATCTCACCAGATCCTGGTGAACTTCTAAAGCTGCACCATCGAGAGCACCCTTACCAACTGCATCACAGTATGGTATGGCAACTGCTCTGTCTCCGACCGGAAAGTACTGCAGAGGGTGGTGAAAATTGCCCAACGCATCACCGGTTCCTCACTCCCCTCCATTGAGTATGTCCAAAGCAAGCGTTGTCTGCGAAGGGTGCTCAGCATCGCCAAGGACTGCTTTCACCCCAACCATGGACTGTTTAACCTCCTACCATCCGGGAGGCGCTACAGGTCTCTCCGTTGCCGGACCAGCAGGTCCAGGAACAGCTTCTTCCCGGCGGCTGTCACACTACTCAACAACGTACCTCGTTGACTGCCAATCACCCCCCGAACACTTCTCCCACATGAAAAAAGAAGTCTATGACTGTATGCATGTAAACAGATTTATTTATTGCAAATCATATTCTATGTCGCTCTTCCAGGGAGATGCTAACTGCATTTCGTTGTCTCTGTACTGTACACTGACAATGACAATTAAAGTTGAATCTGAATCTGAATCTCCCCCTCCTAATCCCATTTTCCTGCCTTCTCCCCATAACCTCTGATACCCGTACTAATCAAGAATCTATCTATCTCTGCCTTAATTATAACCACTGATTTAGCATCCACAGCCTTCTGTGGCAAATAATCCCACAGATTCTCCACACTCTAAAGATGAAATGAAAATAAAGGCAAGTAGTGTGACAAAGGACAACTAGAGATTGTTACCGTTGGATTCATTACATTTAATAGTGTGCAAAATTGGATTTATTACATTTAATAGTGTGTATAGTGTATACCATTGGATTCATTACATTTAATAGTGTGTATAGTTATAGTTATTGTGGTTATTAATTAGAATTAATTGGAATTATTTTTAATGTTTGTGTTAATGGTTGGGTAAACAGCATACAATGTGTTCAAATCTAAGATAGCAATTATTGGGTTATCAAGTACAATGTGCAGTGAAGTGTTTTACTGGAGAGGAGACAAATAAAGCAACACATTTAGATTTGTTTAAACATGAAACTCTGTGCATACATCTCTGCAAATATAATTAAACATAATTTCAGGTGTATTTTTGTTATCTGATGGTAAAAATGAATACATGAAGATATTTGATTATTCGTCTGGTTTTATTAGTTTTTTTTTAAACAGAATTAGGACAGTATATAACAGTGTAGGTGTGTTTTATAGGGACTAATAGTTTGATATTGATACATTAAACAGATATTGCTGCTTAGCTTACAAAAGATGTGCCTTTGATAAAGAATGTTCTTTCTCATCTGAATAATTGTATTTATAGGAACACTGAAGAAAGATGCAAACACTATTATTGACTTTGGATGAATTTCTGGTCAAAAATAAATGACTGAAAGTTTAGGACTAAAATCTTCAGCATGTTGTTTAAGCCTCCATCCTCTCTTGCTCGTCCTCCTATGATAATGGCATGCTAAAAATGTTACCACCAGGAAATGAGGCGCTGAGAATCCTCTCTGTAGAGATATCGGCGAGAATCTCCAAGAGCTCTCACACATTCATAGGCAAGTCTGTCCCTTTGTCGGGTGAATTCCTAGCTGTTAAAAAAGCTATGCAATCTGAATTGATAGAATTGATAGAATTTATTTCCACACAACCAGGGTCGGTGGAATTTTGAGTTGTCAGCAGCGGTACAATAATAAAGAACACACAACCACAATAAAAATGTAACACAAACATCCACCACAGCATTCATCACTGTAGTGGAAGGCACAGAACTTGGCCAGTCCTCCTCCATTTTCCCCCGTGGTCGGGACCTCCACCCTCCGCAGCCGTTGCTGCCGGCATCCTGATGGTAAGGGACAAAGTCAAAGTCAAGGTAGGTCCAGGATCGGCTCTTCCCCTCCGGAGACCGCGGCTTCAGGATGGTGTAGGCCGCAGGCTGGCGGTCGAAGATTTAAGGTTCCAGCCGCGCCGCAGCCAGAAGCACCGCAGACCGCAGGGCCGGTGGTCGAAGCTCCCCTCCAGGGGTGATGATAAGTCCATGCCGGACCCGCGGTAGAAGTTGGCCGCGGACCGGCAGTGATGGTTTCTTCTTCCCCCGGGTCCCCCACGAGGGATCCCGGGCTGCAGACGCCGCAGCAGCTGGAGCTCTGCAGACCGCACGCGGCTTCAGGCTGCCGGCTGCCGTGGGCCAGCGAAACGGAGCGCTCCCCTCCAGCGAGGGCTCGCCTGCTCCACGCCGAGAGTCCACGCTGCGCCCGCCGCTGAAGCCCCGGGCACGTCTCCGGGAAAGGCCGCGCCGATCCTTGCTGTTAGGCCATGGGGGATGCGACCTGGAAAAAGTCGCCTCTTCGTGGAGGAGATATTTTAACTATTTTGCAACATCTCATTTGCTCAAGAATCTGCAGGAATTGTCATGATATTTTTTTTTGTTCTCAGTTATTTCTGAATCACTGTGAGTATAAAAGTCTACAGCCTTCATTAACTCACTTTATAGCTGGTTGGCCAGGGCCACAGCAGATGGTAAGCAGGGTTGGCCAGATTTCATTACCAATTCAGGAGGATTGATTTTATGAAGAAAGATCAGCAGAAATGGTCTTAACTCGATCTGCGACCCTAGAAAATAAATTGCTGCAGAACATTTTATCGCAAGATGTTGATCAGGCAGGCAAGGAATAAAAGAGAATAGTAGTTGAATAGAAAATATTGTGGAATACAAAGCGAATGAGTCCAGGGACAGGACCAGTGCAGGTGCAGAGATTAAGGAGATGCCTCCAAATTGATGGTGGAAACCTGTGGTGAGTGATCGGCTGAGTTACTCCAGTACTTTGTATTTTGTTTATTTCCAGTTCCTTGAGTCTCCATGTTAATATTTCTCATATTTCCTCCTATGCTGTTGCCTTACGGATTCTCTCCAGCAGTTTCTGTCCTTTGATTTTCAAAAAGAACAAATCAATCTGGATTCCGCAGTTTAGTTCAGTTTAGTTTTGAGATACATCATGGAAACAGATCCTTTGGCCCACCAAGTCTACACTGACCAATGATCACCCATACACTAGATCTATCCTACGCATGAGGGACAATTTTCAGAAGTTAATTAATCTGAAAACCTGCACATCTTTGGACTGTGGGAGGAAACTGGAGCATCCGGATAAAATCCACATTATCACAGGGAGAATGTGCAAGCTCCTTAAGCCCCTGTCCCACTTAGGAAACCTGAACGTAAATCTCTGGAGACTTTGCGCCCAAGTTGTTTCCGCGTAGTCGAGCTTCTTCTATGTTCCGGCGATTATTTCAAAAAATTCAAAACCGGCCTCGATTAAAAATAGGTTGCCGTTTTAAAAATAGGGTCATTCTTTAGTCGAAGCCGGTTGCGATGCTAGTTGAATGTGGTTGCCGGAGGTTGCATGTAATGGAAGGTAAGACCTCCCCGGTGGAATAAAACTGGGTGAAAAAAAGGTCTTGCCTTCCACTACCTCCAGTAACCACTTTCAACTAGCATCGCGACCGGCTTCGACTAAAAAATTACCGATTTTTACAACGGCAACCTATTTTTAGTCGAGGCCGGTTTTGAATTTTTTTAAATAATCGGCGGAACATAGAAAAAGCTCGACTATGCAGAAACCACTTTCGACCATTAGGGAGAGTGACAAAAACCTCCGGGAACCTCAGATTCAGATTCAGATTCAGATTCAATTTTAATTGTCATTGTCAGTGTACAGTACAGAGACAACGAAATGCATTTAGCATCTCCCTGGAAGAGCGACATAGCAAATAATTTGAATAAATAATAATAAGTGTCCGGGGGGGGGGGGGGGGGGGGGGGGTGGTGATTGGCAGTCACCGAGGTACGTTGTTGAGTAGAGTGACAGCCGCTGGGATGAAGCCGTTCCTCGACCTGCTGGTTCGGCAACGGAGAGACCTGTAGCGCCTCCCGGATGGTAGGAGGGTAAACCGTCTATGGTTGGGGTGAGAGCAGTTCTTGGCGATGCTGAGCGCCCTCCGCAGACAGCGCTTGCTTTGGACAGACTCAATGGAGGGGAGCGAGGAACCGGTGATGCGTTGGGCAATTTTCATCACCCTCTGCAATGCCTTCCGGTCGGAGACAGAGCAGTTGCCATACCATACTGTGATGCAGTTGGTAAGGATGCTCTCGATGGTGCAGCGGTAGAAGTTTACCAGGATCTGAGGAGACAGATGGACCTTCTTCAGTCTCCTCAGGAAGAAGAGATGCTGATGAGCCTTCTTGATCAGAGTAGAGGTATTGTGGGTCCAAGAGAGGAACCTCACGGAAACCTTGGGTCTCCAGAGGTTTCCGTTTAGGTTTCCTAAGTGGGGCAGGGGCATTACAGACAGCATACTAGTCAAGATCAAACCTGGGTATCAGGTGCTGCAAGGTATCAAATTTACCATTTCTGCACTGTGCTGCCCCACAGTCGAAAATAAATTATATCAAAAATGCCAGTATTCATAAATTCAAGTCTGTACATTTCAAATTATTTGTTCTTCTCCGCTGATAACCACATAAACTGAAGAGCATGAAAGGCCTTGGATGATATTGTTAATGTCGATTACCTTGAAGGCTTTCTAAAATATCTAAAAAAGGATATGTAAGTACCAAAACAAATTGTTTAGAAAGTGATTCAATGGGATAAATACTGGAGGCAAACTGCAGCTCAGAGAGAAACATCATTAGCTGCTACCACCGTTTATTTTTGTCATTGAGAGTTTGCACTGCCAGAAATTAAATTAATATATTTTCTCACAATTTAAACCAGATATTGAGCAATTATTATTTTTAACTATACCCTTCCGGCGTTTGTAATCATAGTCATATCATACTTTATTAGACAAGTATGTTTTGCAACATACAAGGAATTTGAATACAAGAGATTTGTCTGAAGTGTCACTTTACAAAGGAGGAAACATATATGGCCTTCAATACTAACGTGGAAAAAGATTTATATGTATATACTGACAAGAAAAATATTAAAAGAGCAAAATGCAAAATGAAGATTGTAATGCTAGCCTAATAATCATTCATATGGTGAATCCTACAGCAACATTTTTGGGCCTTAGCCAAATGCTCAGAACTTGCTCATGTTCATCAGTTGCATCTATATAGCATCTCCAGCTACAAAGACATTTGCTCCATTTACGTCCAACCCTCTCTTAATTATGATTGCAGAATAATTAGTGAGTTGACTCATATTTCATGCCTGTCCCTGGCAGATTACTTGAAGTTGATAATTAAGTGCCTGAGTAGGACCCAACAATTTAGAAATCTACTGAATTACAAATACTTTATATACAAGAAAAATAATACACACTTAAACACAATGAATAGCATGGCTGCATGTAGCTAAGAAATGATCACAATTAATTAACACTTTACTGTTTTATATTTCTTCAGAAATCAGTGTATATAATTTAGCAAAACACAACATGCTGGAGGAATTAAGCTGGTCATACAGTATCTGAATAAGGAAAGGACAATGATGTTTCAGATCAACCCTTCTCTCAGACCCTCTGATTGTTATGCTGCCTGACCCCTGAGTTTGTCTTATAGTCTGAATATCAATCATAAACTATCTGAAGTAGGGAGCATTCAGTAAAACTCCTATCATCCAGCAAACTCAAGACTTTTCTGGTGCCTGACAAACAGATTTTTCAGATTTGGATGATACACATTATACTTTTACTTTATTTAATTTTAAATGTTGCACGGTAATATAATACATTTGTGAATGAATCTGTTGAGTTTAAAGGGAATGCAAGGAAGAGGGGTGTGGGAACAAGCTTCAGGAAGTATAAAGGGAAGCAGGAAACAGAGCCTCGGTGTGTTTGAACAGGCATGTGAACAGGCCGCTAGTAGGATTAAAAGAAGTGCAAAACACTGTGCTCTAGTGGATTTAAAAAGAATTATGGGAATGGTTTCCCAGTGGATTTAAACGAAGCGTGAGAATAAACCATTGTGAATTAAAGGGAGCACAGGAAACATCACTGTTGTACCATAGAGATAGAAAAATTGCCAGTTTACAAATAAAAATACTGGAGTATATATATACCGAGGGAACATGCAAAGGCAATGTTTCAGGTTGGGAAACTTCTTCACAAGAAGAGCCCCGACTCAAAATGTCCCCCATTTATGTTCTCTGGTAATGCTGTTGACCTGCTGAGTTACTCAAGCAATTTGTGTCATTTTTTTGTGTGGTATCAAATTGTTGGGATTTTCCAGCAATCAGATTATGGATTATCACTGTTTATTGATTATTTATATCTCGCCTTTAACATGGTGAAGCTCCCACAGTGTATTATCTAGCAAATTTGACAACAAACCTCAAAATGTTTAATTAGGGCAGTGAATATTCCCAACATTTTCTATTTAGGTAAAGAAACCAGTTGAATGGTCATACACAAATGGATAATGCTTAAGCAGTGTTGGGACAGGATTGTTTGGTCAAGTAGAACACATTGCAAAGACTGGGATTTATAACGAGGATAGATTAACATTGTTATAGTCGCATTTAAATGTTAGTGGATTTAAGGGCAGCACAGTGGCACAGAGGTAAATTTGCTGCTCGACAGCGCCAGAGACCTGGGTTTGACCCTGACTAGGAGATTTACTAGAATGTTGCCTGGGTTTCAACAACTAAGATAGGTTGAATAAGTTAGGTCTTTATTCTCTGGAGTGCAGAAGGTTAAGGGGGGACTTGATAGAGGTCTTTAAAATGATGAGAGGGATAGACAGAGTTGATGTGGACAAGCTTTTCCTTTGAGAATAGGGAAGATTCAAACGAGAGGACATGACTTCAGAATTAAGGGACAGAAGTTTAGGGGTAACATGAGGGGGAACTTCTTTACTCAGAGAGTGGTAGCGGTGTGGAATGAGCTTCCAGTGGAAGTGGTGGAGGCAGGTTCATTGGTATCATTTTAAAATAAATTGGATAGGCATATGGATGAGAAGGGAATGGAGGGTTATGGTATGAGTGCAGGCAGGTGGGACTAAGGGAAAAAAAGTTGTTCGGCACGGACTTGTAGGGCCGAGATGGCCTGTTTCCGTGCTGTAATTGTTATATGGTTATTATATGATTATATGTGTGCTTGTCTGTAGGGAGTTTGGATGTTCTACCTGCGAACTGCGTGGGTTTTCTCCAGGTTCTCCAGTTTCCTTCCACACTCTAAAGACATACAGGTTTGTAAATTAATTGGCTCGGGATAATTGTAAATTCTCCCTAATGTGTATTCTTCCTCGCTGTATTTCTAAACAAAAAAACTAAAGTAGTAATGCTTAGTAATTTTGTCTGCAGCTATTTCAAGAGCCATGAGTCAAAAATGTTGTATTGTAATATGTGTTGAAACAGAACAATGGATCCTCAGCCTTCCTCCTAAAGTCAGCCATCAGGTCCTTGGGTTTACTGACGTTGAGAGCATGGATGTTGTTCCAGTTTCATTCAATCAGACGATTAATCTCCCATCTATACTCTGACATCATTATCCATAATTTGTTCATCAATGGGTGTGCTGTCGGTGAAGTTAAACATAGAAACATAGAAACATAGACAATAGGTGCAGGAGTAGGCCATTCAGCCCTTCGAGCCCCCACCGCCATTCAATATGATCACGGCTGATCATCCAACTCAGTATACTGTACCTGCCTTCTCTCCATACCCCCTGGTCCCTTTAGCCACAGGGGCCACATCTAACTCCCTCTTAAATATAGCCAATGAACTGGCCTCAACTACCTAATGTGGCAGAGAATTCCAGAGATTTAACACTCTCTGTGTGAAAAATGTTTTTCTCATCTCGGTCCTGAAAGAATTCCCTCTTATCCTTAAACTGTGACCCCCTGTTCTGGACTTCCCCAACATCTGGAAGAATCTTCCTGCATATAGCCTGTCCAACCGCTTAAGAATTTTGTAAGTTTCTATAAGATCCCCCCTCAATCTTCTAAATTCTAGCGAGTACAAGCCAAGTCTATCCAGTCTTTCTTCATATGAAAGTCCTGACATCCCAGGAATCAGTCTGGTGAACCTTCTCTGTACTCCCTCTATGGCAAGAATGTCTTTTCTCAGATTAGGAGACCAAAACTGTACACAATACTCTAGGTGTGGTCTCACCAAGACCCTGTACAACAGCAGTAGAACCTCCCTGCTATGAATGCTAACATTCCGATCACTTTCTTCACTGCCTGCTGCACCTACATGCCTACTTTCAATGACTGGTGTACCGTGACACCCAGGTCTCATTGCATCTCCCTTTTTCCTAATCGGCCACCATTCAGATAATAGTCTACTTTCCTGTTTTTGCCACCGAAGTGGATAACCTCGTATCCTCCTCACAGCTAACACTGCCCCCCAGCTTCGTGTCATCCGCAAACATAGAGATGTTGCATTCAATTTCCTCGTCCAAATCATTAATATATAATGTAAATAGCTGGGGTCCCAGCACTGAGCCTTATGGTACCCCACTAGTCACTGCCTGCCATTGTGAAAAGGACCCATTTACTCCTACTCTTTGCTTCCTGTCTGCCAGCCAGTTCTCTATCCACATCAATACTGAACCCTCAATACTGTGTACTTTCAATTAATATATGAATCTCTTACGTGGAACCTTGTCGAAAGCCTTCTGAAAGTCCAGATATAACACATCCACTGGTTCTCCCTTATCCACTCTACTAGTTACATCCTCGAAAAATTCTATATGATTCGTCAGACATGATTTACCTTTCGTAAATCCATGCTGACTTTGCCCAATGATTTCACCACTTTCCAAATGTGCTGCTATCCCATCTTTAATAACTAGCAGTTTCCCCACTACCGATATTAGACTAACTGGTCTGTAATTCCCCATTTTCTCTCTCCCTCCCTTTTTTAAAAAGTGGGGTTAAATTAGCTACCCTCCAATCCTCACGAACTACTCCAGAATCTAAAGAGTTTTGAAAAATTATCATTAATACATCCACTATTTCTGGGGCTACTTCCTTAAGTACTCTGGGATGCAACTTATCTAGCCCTGCAGATTTATCGGCCTTTAATCCATTCAATTTACCTAACACCACTTCCCGGCTAACCTGGATTTCACTCAGTTCCTCAATCTCATTTGACCCCCGGTTTCCTGCTATTTCCGGCAGATTATTTATGTCTTCCTTAGTGAAGACGGAACCAAAGTAGTTATTCAATTGGTCTGCCATGTCTTTGTTCTCCATGATCAATTCACCTGTTTTTTTACTGCAAGGGACCTACATTTGTTTGAACTAATCTTTTTCTCTTCTATAAAATATATCTATAAAAACCTTTGCAGTCAGTTTTTATGTTCCTTGCCAGTTTTCCTTCATAATCTATTTTCCCTTTCCTAATTAAGCCCTTTGTCCTCCTCTGCTGGACTCTGAATTTCTCCCAGTCCTCTGGTAGGCTGCTTTTTCTGGCTAATTTGTATGCTTCATCTTTTGTTTTGATACTATCACTAATTTTCCTTGTTATCCACGTATGTACTACCTTCCCTGATTTATTCTTTTGCCAAACAGGGATGAACAATTGTTGTAGTTCATCCATGCAGTCTTCCATTGCATATCCACCGTCAACCCTTTAAGAATCAATTGCCAGTCTAACTTGGCCAATTCATAGAAACATAGAAACATAGAAAATAGGTGCAGGAGTAGGCCATTCAGCCCTTCAAGCCTGCACCGCCATTCGATATGATCATGGCTGATCATCCACCTCAGTATCCCAACCCTGCCTTCTCTCCATACCCCCTGATCCCTTTAGCCACAAGGGCCACATCTAACTCCCTCTTAAATGTAGCACGTCTCATACCCTCAAAGTTACCTTTCGTTAAGTTCAGGATCCTTGTTTCTGAATTAATGGAATTGGAACTGCAATGAGTAGAGCAGGGGGCTGAGCATCCAGCATTGGCGTGCTCCTGTGCTGCTGGTTATCCATTCTGCTGATGAGTTTCGTGATGGAGTGATCTTGCATGAGAAATCTGTTTGAATTCATCGAGGTAGTAAATAGCAGGATAAACAAAGGAGAGTCAGTGAATGTTGTTTACTTGCCTTTCAGGCCTTTGATAAGGGTGCCACACTGGAGGCTGCAAAACAAGACAAGAGTACATGGTATTAAAGGGCAGAAGCTAGCATCGATAGAAGGTTGTCTGAATTGCAGAAGGGAAAGAGTGGGAATAATATTTTGTTTGGCTGCCGGTGACTTGTGGTGTTCCATTTTGGGGCCGCTACTATTCACGTTGCATATCAATTACTTAGATAATGTAATTCATGGCTTTGTGGCCATGTTTGCAGTTGATACCAAGATAGGTGGAGGGACAGGTAGTATGATGAAGCAGAATGTCTGTAGAAGGACTTGGACAGGTTGGGAGAGTGGGCAAAGCAGTGGCAGATTCAACACAACGCAGCAAAGTGTGTAGTCATGCACGTTGGAATAAAGGCATAGACTATTCTATAAATGAGGAGATAATTTAGAAATCAGAGGTACAAGGGACTTGGGAGTGGTGCAGCAGGAATAGCAAAAGGCTAATTTGCAAGTTGAATTGGTAGTAAGGAAGGCAAATGCAATGTTACCATTTATTTCAAAATGACTAGAATATAAATGCAGGGATGTATGCTGAGGCTTTATCAGGCACTGGTCAGACCGCATTTGGAATTTTATGAGCTGTTTTGGGCTCCTTATCTGTGGAAGGATGTGTTGTGGTTGGAGGGGCACCAGAGGGTGTTTATGAGAATGATCCTGGGGATGGTTGAGTTAACGCCGTGTGTTTGATGGCTCTGGGCCTGTACTCGCTGAAGTTTAGAAGGATGAGGAGACATCTCATTGAAATCTACCAAAATACCTGGATAGTGTGGATGTGGAGAGGATGTTTCCACTAGTGGAAGAGTCTAGGAACAAAGTGTACAACATCGGATTAAAAGGACGTTTCTTAAGAAAGTAGATGAGAAGGAATTTATTTAGTCAGAGGGTGGTGAATCTGTGGAATTAATTGCCACAGACGGCCATGGAGGAGACCAAGTAGATCGGTTCGGTTCTTGATTTATAAGATTGTCAAATGTTATGGGAAGAGGGCAGGAGAATAGGGTTGAGAGGGTAAGATAGATCAGCCATGATTGAATGGTGGAGTAGACCTGATGGCCTAATCCTGCTCCCATGAGTCATAGAGTCACAGTGTTGAAAGAGGCCCTTCGGCCCAACTCACCCACACTGGCCAACAATGTCCCAGCTACACTGGTCCTACTTGCCTGTACTTGATCCATATCCCTCCAAACCTGTCCCTCCAAACCTGTCCTATGACATGAATTTCTAAAAAAATTGAGGGACGCACAATGATCCATTTCCTGCCCATTTCTGCCCCCTGAGTTCACAGTGACCAGCAATTACATGCATACACAAATCCGTATTTGCCTGTGGGCATTTGGCAGACTAAAGATTCATCAGTTCTCAAGGCAATCAGTTCTTGGATTAAAGAGTGTTAGGGACAAATTCACTCTCTCACCACTCAGATATTGAGCCTCAATGACTTTACTCAGCCATCTATTCTTAAGACTTGGATCTAACATAAAACCTGAGCTTCAGACATCACACTTCATCACATTTGACAATAAATCCAGAAAAATCCCACTAGGAGTGACCTCACCAATTCCAACAATGAGATCTCATGGTCTGCAAGGACTGGTGAAAACAGTTGCATCTTGATTGGACAGTCGTTTTGTGCGTGTTACAGAGCTGCCATTGTTATTAGAAGAGCATATCATCTGACTTACAAAGAGATGCAGCATTCAGATCTGCCAGTTCACCCAAATAATGC
The DNA here is from genome assembly GCF_028641065.1 of Leucoraja erinaceus. NCBI lineage: Eukaryota > Metazoa > Chordata > Chondrichthyes > Rajiformes > Rajidae > Leucoraja > Leucoraja erinaceus. The sequence continues at coordinate 103,745,646 of NC_073380.1, forward strand.
TTCATTATTGATATTCCAATCAATTTCCCCGTTGATCAAAGTAAACAGTAACAGGCTCTCTGATGTCATAAAGCCAGATCATTAGATTTCCAGTGAGGTTTTCCTTTCAGTCAATTAAATTTTAGCAACAAATTCTGGTAAGAAAGAGATAAAATGTCTATTTTGTATTTCATGCTTTCTTGTTTACACAAGATTTGAAAACATTATTAATCATATAAATTGGATTAAATTGAGAAGTTACAATTCTGGAGCAGTTCATTTCTCACCTTGTCATTCAGGATGCCAATTACGAGTCTGCTGCAGATGAGCACGTCGGGGTCTTGGAAGTGGCGTCTTGCAGCAATGCTCTTCAGGGCGCCAATGTAGGATTCGACCGCCTCGCCCTGTTGTTGGCTGCGGTAAAAAAACACGTGGTGCTCCATGATAACATCAGTGCAAAGTTGGCACAGGTCTAGGAACTTTCAGAGAAGGCAGGAGGGGTCTCTGATGGACTCTGACGGGGTCATTACATTTGTTACCGCATTGGTATGTTCTGGGGCATAGTGGAAATTATGTGCCCACAGGGCAGCCTCTGTGCCTGCTACATTGAGGAGAATTGAAGCAACAGTGTGGGGAGCAGCTTCTATGAAAATTCCAATTTCCACTTCAAAGATGCGGCAATGTTCGGCAAATTCGCTGTTGAACACCAAAGCATCTGGATTATGAAAAGATCCTGCCAGGAACGACATTATTGCCATAGAAGGAGTGCAGAGATGGTTCACCAGACTGATTCCTGGGATGTCAGGACTGTCTTATGAAGAAAGACTGGATAGACTTGGTTTATACTCTCTAGAATTTAGGAGATTGAGAGGGGATCTTATAGAAACTTACAAAATTCTTAAGGGGTTGGACAGGCTAGATGCAGGAAGATTGTTCCCGATGCTAGGGAAGTCCAGGACAAGGGGTCACAGGATCAGGGGGTATGGAGAGAAGGCAGGTACGGGATACTGAGTTGGATGATCAGCCGTGATCATATTGAATGGCGGTGCAGGCTCGAAGGGCCGAATGGCCTACTCCTGCACCTAATTTCTATGTTTCTATGCTTCTATAACAGAGCGATGGTTCATTGTAAAAAAATAAATTAAAATAAATTCAGGCCAAAGAGTTGGAGACGTAGTTCAAGATTCTGACACCGTGTTTATGATTGGTCCAAAGCAACACACATAGTGAAAGATCAGTCTTTATTCCATAAGCAAACAGGAACATTTAAACTGCCAGCCATTCTCATCCAGCTCGGTGTGGCTTGTGAGAGAGCCAGCTGACATTGCAAGTATAAAGCTGTGTAGTACCCTAATACCACGTAAAGGGTGGGAGGCACATATGTGTAGTGGAAATTATAAATGGCATGGATTAATAAGGGTTAATCTACACATGACATTAATTATTTTAAAGGATATTTGAAGAGCTATAAACCTGACCAATCCTGTTAAGAAACAATTAACACCTAATCCAATAGAGCTGTGGATTTCCCAAATATATCCACAATGGAAGCACAGCCCTGATGAGGAGGTAGAAACATAGAAACATAGAAACATAGAAAATAGGTGCAGGAGTAGGCCATTCGGCACTTCGAGCCTGCACCGCCATTCAATATGATCATGGCTGATCATCCAACTAAGTATCCTGTACCTGCCTTCTCTCCATACCCCCTGATCCCTTTAGCCACAAGGGCCACATCTAACTCCCTCTTAAATATAGTCAATGAACTGGCCTCAACTACCTTCTGTGGGAGAGAATTCCAGAGATTCACCACTCTCTGTGCGAAAAATGTTTTCTTCATCTCGGTCCTAAAGGTTTTCCCCCTTATCCTTAAACTGTGACCCCTTGTTCTGGACTTCCCCAACATCGGGAACAATCTTCCTGCATCTAGCCTGTCCAACCCCTTAAGAATTTTGTAAGTTTTTATAAGATCCCCCCTCAATCTTCTAAATTCTAGCGAGTACAAACCGAGTCTATCCAGTCTTTCTTCATATGAAAGTCCTGACATCCCAGGAATCAGTCTGGTGAACCTTTTCTGTACTCCCTCTATGGCAAGAATGTCTTTCCTCAGATTAGGAGACCAAAACTGTACGCAATACTCCAAGTGTGGTCTCACCAAGACCCTGTACAACTGCAGTAGAACCTCCCTGCTCCTACACTCAAATCAAGGTAGAGGTGCATGGTGAGGGGAACAAGCATAAATCTCCTTTACTAAATCAGGTGTCATCAACTTCCTTCAGAATGTTCATGGGCAGGTCAGGGAAAACAAAATATTGTTGGATCTCAATTTTTTTTTCTCCTACCACTTGAATATGTTGTTACCTCCCAAAATCCTGACCATCTTGTTTTTAATTATTTTCATCACATTTCTTAATCTAGCTCTAAAATTCTAGGGTGGCACATTGACATTGTGATAGAGCTGCTGCCTTACAACAACGCCAGAGACTCAAGTTTGATCCTGATCACGGGTGCTATCTGTACGGAGGTTATATGTTGTCCCTGTGACCGTGTGGGTTTTCTCCGGGTGCTCAGGTTTCCTCTGACACTCTAAAGCCAAACAGGTTTGTAGGTTAATTGGCTTTAGTAAAAATTGCCCTCAGTGTGTAGGATAGTGTTAGTGTATGCAGTGATTGCTGGTTGGCGTGGACACAGGGGACAGAAAGGCCTGTTTCCGCCCTGTATCTCTAAAGTCTAAAAGTGTACGAGTGTGTTCACATGAAATCTGTCTAAGTGTTTCTCATCCAGAAGCTTTGGCTGAAACAAGAGGTCTGCAATGTTCTAAGGACTAGATCTCGGATATTCAAGTCGGTCGATGCAGACTCTTATAAAAAGACCAGATACGACCACAATAAGGCCATCAAAATGGCTAAACTGAATTTATGTTCTAAACTAAAGGATGAGATGGATAACCAGCTGTGGCTGTCGTTTCACACCATCACTTCCTACAAGGCAAAATCAAGTGGCTAATACTTTTGCACTCTCAGTCTCCAAGACCGATGTCAGTAGATCCTTCAAGAGGGTAAACCCTCAGATAGAGGCTGGATTTGATGGTACACCTGGTCAAAAGGTTGCTACTGGTTAAAAAGATGGAACGCCTGGTACAAAAGTTGCTTTTTAGGCCGTCTAACCATAGCAGGAGCTACACAATGAATGGTATGGCTCTGGGAATTGTTGTAGACCAGAGGGATCTAGAAGTCCAGGTACAAATTTCTTGAAAGTGACATCACACGTAGATAGGAGGGAGGAGGGGGGGGGGGGGGGGGGGGGGGGGGGGGGGGGGTGGGGGGGGGGGGGGGGGGGGGGGGGGGGGGGGGGGGGGGGACAAAAAGACTTTTGGCACATTGATCATCATCAGTCAGAATATTAAGTGTCGATATATGTATCCTGTTCAATAACGCAACTGATAATGTGATGTCTGATTATTCAGCCATCTTGAAAACCTTTGCGTAAAGCTTCAGCAAATGTATTCAATTTACATGGTAAGACTGACAACAAACAGGTTAATTCAAGATATACTGCAGCAGGTGATCAGTACACATTTATCTTAATAGTGTATCTTTTGTCCATATCATTCTTTGGATTCCCTCTTAATGAGTTGAAGAAAACATGTTTTTATTCTGTTAGCCTGCGATGTTACCTGTTTTCTCTTCTCCTTCGGCCCCTGGAGATTTATTGTTTTGAATGAAATGTGTTTTGTGTATGCATGGGATGTCTCTGCCAAGGAATAATTCCATTGTCTGCCTTGAAATACCCTTAAATTGCTTTAAGTACTCATGGTGCTGTTATGAACATCATTCTGGGATATTGCCCCAATAATATTAAGTATCATAAAGAAACAGAATGTGTTATGAGAATGAATGAATCTTTTCTGGCATAGAAGACATTGATAATATCCTTGGGAAGAATCTCCCTGTTGGATTGCAACCTTGTCATGGTCGGGGAGCTTGTGTGTCTCAGGAAGGTTGGAATTCTCTAATGCCAAACATAAGACAACGATTTTGGTGTTGGAATTCACTGATAAGACGTGGAAATGGAGTGTGCCCCTATACTGAGAAGAGCCAACAGGACAATCCTCCCAAAACTAGCCCTGCACTGATACTGGAAGGGAGGAGAGGAAAAGTAGGGAAACCAAAAAAACCATCTGGCGTCGAATTGTAGAGGACGAAATGAAAACAATGGACTGAACATAGGTGTAGTTTCCAGAAGCTAGCCTGGCACAGGACAGGAGGGGAGGATGTTCGGTGTGGCCCTACCTGAAAAGGTGTGCCTAATAGCTTGTAAAGTAAAGGGCGTGTGCCCACCTAAACGAGATGCTAGCATATGCCCCTTCGTAGGCGGTTCGTACGGGCGGCGAGTCGGCTGCGGCCGGAAGGCCTTTTGCCGCGCGCTAATTTTTAAACACAGGTCAGTTTTTTCGGAGCCCCTTACGATGTCGCGGACCCACTCAGCAAAACGAACTGATGGATCTCGTGAATCGAATGGGGCCAGCGAGGCCATAAACTACGCTTCAAGCGACCACCGTTAGGTTCCGCTTAGCTGCATGCTCGACAGGCCCTTAAGTAAGTGAGTTTGGGAATACACCTGATAGCGTCTGGTACGGAGTTTGTAGTGGGAAACCTATTCCTCAGTTCAGATGTTCTGCTAAACAAGTGTTGAACTTAAAGCATACGTTTCGAAACCTACGTCCCTCTTTTCCACGCGATACGTGCCTGAGCTATTTCGACATTCTGATTTATATTGAATATCCTCTGCAATAAGGTTAGGTAGATGTCATGCAATGCTATTCACAATGGGCAGTAATGGATGACTCCGCTGCAATTTTTTGGGTTTGACATTGGCCGATCAAATTTTTTCTCACAGGGTGTATCAATGCAGGTTTGAAAAAATGATCCTCGGAACGATCGAGATCACCAGTGGTCCCATTGAAGGATTGCACTGAAAACGGCCCATACTTCTGTTTAGACTTGTTGTACGTTTAGCGATCCAGCGCAGAAAACTGCCTTCGGGCCCAATCGTGTGTTTGAAACAGACCAGCCATAACCCTTAATACACACAACGGACAATTTACGATTTAACCGAAACAAAATTACTATTAAAACCATCAAATCTTTGGAGAGTGAGTGGAAGCCATAGCATCGGAGAAAAACCACACGCGGTCCACAGGGAGAAACAAAATATCCACCTCCATTTGGATGGCATCTGTATCCCTGCATCGAATACGAGCCTCTAGCGGAGCAAGGCAGCAACAACTAACACTGCGCCAACTGGGCCATCATGTGTCCAAACAGAGTTTCAAAGATTTTCATTCTGACATAATCCAACTCACTGAACCACAGGGCCCATGGAACCTGTTTTTCATTTTCTTGTTGCGTCTCCCAGATGGTTACAATAATCCTGATGGACTGCCCTAAATAATTGTCATGGGAACAGGATTTGTGAACCTCGAACACAAGTACCTCTGCCATGGTATTCTCATCAAAATTCGTTTTCTGCATTTGTCAATCATTACTAATATTTTAAATGGGCTTTTCAGGTGGCACTGAAAATCCAGTCAAACACCTTTCCACAAAAAAGCGGTGGATTCGTATTTCCCAAGAGGAGCATAAACACTTAAAGATATCATCGTATAAGCTTTGATGTAGGTTCATCCACGATCGTGACCTAGAAATCTATAGTGCATGCCTTGGTCCATATCACATCCTTGAAATTTGCAAGGTTCAGTTGACATTGACACGTTATAAGTTATACTATGCCTCTGCATGTGGATAGCTTATTCGCCATATGCATCTGGGGCAGCATTAAATGTTCCCTGCCTCACCGTTGAAAGACTAAGCATGATAAGCAGTGGTACACTCTGGAATGAGAAATGCTACAATAATACCAGACATACCCAGTCCAACGCAGCAGAACAGAAGTCTGCCATGGTATTCTCCTCCAATTACGTTTTGCATTGTAATCATTCTATATTTAAAATGGGCTTCAGGTGGCACTGAAATACAGTCAACACTTTTCCACAAAAAGCTGTGGAATTTTATTTCCCAAGAGAAGCATAACACTTAAAGATCTATCTTATAAGATATTGATGTAGGTCATCCACGATAGTGACATAGAAATCAATATTGCATGCCTTGTCCATATCACATCCATTGACATTGCAGGGTTCATGACATACCCTTTTTAAGTATATATTGCCTCTGATTTGGATTAGCTTATTGCCATATGCATCTGGGCATAATTAAATTCCTTGCTCACTTGAAGCTAGCAGGATAAGCAGTGTACACTCTGTAATGATAAATGCTACAATTAATACAATAACCAGTGCAAAGCAGCAGAATGGTGCAAGGGTGCAGTACTATCTGAAATAGTACAACAAACAAATAATTAGATTGCAATAACAGAATAATCAAATGAGGTAGTGTACATTAAGTGTACATAGAAACATAGAAATTAGGTGCAGGAGTAGGCCATTCGGCCCTTCGAGCCTGCACCGCCATTCAATATGATCATGGCTGATCATCCAACTCAGTATCCTGTACCTGCCTTCTCTCCATACCCCTGATCCCCTTAGCCACAAGGGCCACATCTAACTCCCTCTTAAATATAGCCAATGAACTGGCCTCAACTACCCTCTGTGGCAGAGAATTCCAGAAATACGTGGCAGCACCTCCGGACGGGCTGTATGAAAGAGGTGATTGAATCATGAGATTAATAGTGGTATAGAAACTGTTCTTAAATCTGAGCACATGGGATTTCAAGCTTTCATTTATCTTCCTCCGGATGTAGAAAGTGGAAAAGGGAATGGCCAAAGTGACTGACACCCTTGACTATACTTCCAGCCTTTCTGATGCAACACACTCTGAAGATGGACTGAGTAGAAGGAAGTGATGAGCCTGTAATGGACTGCACTATGTTCACCACTCTCTGCAGGTTCCGATGAATAAGAATTTTAATGCAGAATCTAACTGACTGAGGCCTGCCAGTCAGGAAATCTAGAAGCCACTTGCAAATGGAGGTCCCAAGGCCGGGATCCAAAAGTAACAAGGAACTGCAGATGCTGGAAAATCGAAGGTAGACATGAGTTTGTTTGATATTATGGTGTTGAAGGTTGAGCTGTGGTCAATAAATCACATCCTGACCTGGTTGTTCTTATTGTTAAATTGAGAAAGCTGAATGTAGTGCAAGAGAGAAGCCATCCTCCATAAAAAAATGTAAATGGTAGAGCCCTGGAGAGTATTGCAGGACAAAGATGTAGGAGTACAGGTGCATGGTGAACAGGGAGATGAGGGTACTTGGCATATCTGGCCATATTGAGAAGAGTATTGAGTACAAAACTTGGGACATCAGATGCAGCTATACAAGTTGTTGGTGTGATCACGCTTGGAGTCCTGTGTGCATTTCTGGATATCAGCTATGGGAAAGATATAATTAAGTTTGAAAAGGTACACAAATGATTCACCAAGATGCCACCTGGGCTTGAGTTATATCAGAGGAGAGGTTATATATAGGCAGAGGCTTTTTTACTTTGAGAATCAGAACCAGAGGGGTGAGATTGAGGTATACAAGATTATGAGAGGCATGGATATGGTGAACATGAACAGTCTCTTTTTCCCGCAAGGGTAGAGGATTAATGGGCTTGAGCTCAAGGTGAACAGGGAGAGGTTTGAAAGACTTCAAGAGCAACTTTTTCACTCAGACACTTTTAAAAGAGATAGATAGATGGATAGATAGATACTTTATTAATCCCCTCAGGGAAATGCAGATGTCCAGTAGCCAACACAGTCAGAACATAAAGCAAACAATACATTAAATACGGACAATACATAAAAGCAATAAATACTTAAAAATAACCCAATAAATAATTATTGAAAGTGCAAAGCATCCCGATACAGTGTAACAGTCAGTATTATAATATCTAATGGCTACAGGGGTGAAGGATCTCCTGAACCGCTCTCTTCAACAGCGCAGGGAGAGGAGCTGGTTGTTGTTCCGTGTGGTCCTCTGACCCTCCAGAGTTTCATGGAGGAGGTACCCAGAGTTGTTGAGGATGACCTGCACCTTGCTCCTCATACACCTCTCAAGCACATCCAACACAAAGTCCACTCTCCCCCCAGCACTGAGCTGGCTCTTTTCACCAGCTTCTTGCTGTTTTTATCAGTGATGTTGTTACCCCTGCAGACAACAGCGTAGAAGATGACACTTGAAACAACAGTATGGTAAAACAAGTACAGCATTTCATTGCACACATTGAAGGATCTGAACAGATATAAGGAGAGGAAACATTTAGAGGGATTAAACTAAAATGCCAACTATATCATCATGGATACAGTAGGCCAAAGGCCCTGTTTCCATGCTGTGCAATTTTATGACTGTCCTATTTTTTGTTTATGCAAATGCATGGGGTCTGCATGGTCTGGAAGAATGACACAGGTGTGGGCCATTAGTGGACCACTTAAAGTACACGGCATTGGGGGTTCAGTATTGATGTGGATAGAGAACTGGCTGGCAAACAGGAAGTAAATGGGTCCTTTTCACAATGGCAGGCAGTGACTAGTGGGGTACCGCAAGGCTCTGTGCTGGGACCCCAGCTATTTACAACATATATTAATGATCTGGATGAGGGAATTGAAGGCAATATCTCCAAGTTTGCGGATGACACTAAGCTGGGGGGGCAGTGTTAGCTGTGAGGAGGATGCTAGGAGACTGCAAGGTGACTTGGATAGGCTGGGTGAGGGGGCAAATGTTTGGCAGATGCAGTATAATGTGGATAAATGTGAGGTTATCCATTTTGATGGCAAAAACAGGAAAGCAGACTATTATCTAAATGGTGGCCGATTGGGAAAGGGGGAGATGCAGCGAGACCTGGGTGTCATGGTACACCAGTCATTGAAAGTAGGCATGCAGGTGCAGCAGGCAGTGAAGAAAGCGAATGGTATGTTAGCTTTCATAGCAAAAGGATTTGAGTATAGGAGCAGGGAGGTTCTACTGCAGTTGTACAGGGACTTGGTGAGACCACACCTGGAGTAGTTCGTACAGTTTTGGTCTCCTAATCTGAGGAAAGACATTCTTGCCATAGAGGGAGTACAGAGAAGGTTCACCAGACTGATTCCTGGGATGGCAGGACTTTCACATGAAGAATGACTGGATCGACTCGGTTTGTACTCGCTAGAATTTAGATGATTGAGGGGGATCTTATAGAAACTTACAAAATTTTTAAAGGGGTTGGACAGGCTACATGCAGGAAGATTGCTCCCGATGTTGGGGAAGTCCAGGACAAGGGGTCACAGCTTAAGGATAAGGGGGAAATCCTTTAAAACCGAGATGAGAAGAACTTTTTCACAGACAGAGTGGTGAATCTCTGGAACTCTCTGCCGCAGAGGGTAGTCGAGGCCATTTCATTTGCTATATTTAAGAGGGAGTTAGATGTGGCCCTTGTGGCTAAGGGGATCAGAGGGTATGGAGAGAAGGCAGGTACGGGATACTGAGTTGGGTTATCAGCCATGATCATATTGAATGGCGGTGCAGGCTCGAAGGGCCGAATGGCCTACTCCTGCACTTAATTTCTATGTTTCTATTACCAGTCTTTCAAAGCCCTTCACTATGGCCAATGTAAGAGTTACTGGGAGATAGTCGTGAAGACAGATGACTTTATTTTTCTAGAGGCCTGGAATGATGGAGGTATATTTTGAAGCAGGTGGTGACAGTAATCGGTTGAAGTGAGGGCTGTTGGTGCACAATAACAGAATCCCTCCAGGGACTCCAACCAGGTCATCTGCTTCCCAAGAGTCTACCTTTGTGAAAACAGATCTAACCTGCTACCAAGATGTATAGGACAGAACCAGCAATGAATGGGGAGGATGTGCTGAGATGTTATTGGACTTGCCCGAGCAAGACTTTGATCCTGACAACGGGTGTTGGCTCTATGGAGTTGTACCTTCTCCCCGTGATCTGCGTGGGTTTTCTCCGGGTACATTAACTGTGGGAAGGAAAAGGTACTATTTCAAAATAAAACGAAGGAGAAATACAATAAAATACCGGAGTGTAAATACTAGCATGGATGTATTGGGCTGAATGACTTATTTTGTGCTTTTTGTAATCAGCATATTGTAAAGGAGGACTCAATGCAACATTGAAATTAAAACTGGAAATGGTGGAAATATTCTGCAGGTCAGGTGGCAGAGTTAATGCTTCAAGTCTGTATGAAATTAGCAGTTTTAACCACCTTTGTGACCGAGGTTATTATCATTCCAATTATCATTTTTAATGGTACACAAAAAAGCTGGAGAAACTCAGCGGGTGCAGCAGCATCTATGGAGCAAAGGACATAGGCAACGTTTTGTCTTCCCCCCCACCAACAATAAGGTCAAATTGTGCATCATCTGTGAGATGGCCAGCTTATTTGCCAATATTTTTTGACAGAACATTCCTAACCCATGGCCTTGATAACTAAGAAAGGTAATGACAGCAAGTGCAGAAGGAAATCATTGCTTAATTTCCCCAACAACTCAAACAATATCCTGACTTCCAAAATCATTTGCAGTCCTTCATTGAAGTTGTATCAGAATTCTGGAGCTCCCTATGTAACTTATTTGGGAGTACGTTGACTACTGGGAGCTCTGTGGTTCAAGCGAACATCTCCAAATATATTCTTACCTGATTGCATAAATGACGAATCAATGGAAACTGCTTGTTTCTGACCAAACATGACATTCCTTCTTGTAGATAAAGGTATCTGCGCAATGAATAATTGAGGGTCTCACACCTAATAGGAATTTTATATATCAGCTTTCAAAGGGCATCGTAATGGCACATCAGTGACTTCATCCATTACAGTAAATATCATATCATCCAGACCTAAACACTTACTATTTGGAAAATTACAATCTGTTGCATTTGTATTCTCTTCAGAAAAATATGGTTAATTAGAATTTATATATAAACTGAGCATCCAACAATTAAAGGGCCGGTCCCACCAGCATTCGCCTGCATGCGGCAAGCCCGACCTAACATGGTCGCTTGAGCCGTACGGCCTCGCGGGGCCGGTGCCACTTTGATTGCCGGAGCCGTATGGAGTTGTGCGGAGCTGGTCCCGACATCGTGCGGGGCTCCGAAAAACTGACCATGTTTAAAAATTCCACACGGCAACGGCCTGCCGGCCCGCAGCCGCCTCAACGCCGTGTCCGCGCGGCTCCCGCTTCTGGTTTGGTCGTGCTTGCCGCATGCTATACAGCTCAAGCGACCACGTTAGGTCGCGCTTGCCTCATGCAGATCGCATGCCCATGGGACAGGCCCTTAAGCCACCTCCTCACTACAATGGGTTACGTCAGATGACAGTTCAGCAAAGAGCTCTTTTCAGCCTCAGAGGATGCACTCAAGGGCTTGATGGAAAGCACCACGACTGTTAGTCTGAAGGATTTACCTTCAACAGTTCTTATGATCTTGATTTGTTACTAGGCTTTACCCAAAGGAAAATCATTTGGGGTAATTTTGTGTCATTAGATGGCCTTGAAAATGAACACAAAGTACTGATTCTATTTTCCTGTCTAATGACCCTTCTGTATCCATGGAACACAGTTGATAATCTCTCAATTACTCTGAAAAGAATCCAAGTTTTACTTTAAAAGGACCTCTTCAGGTCTTGTTCCTTTTGTAATTATCTTTCTTGATTTTTAATTGATGGGCATGCAGCACTGTGAATCCCATCTTGTTAATGACTTCAGCTGCACATGTGATGAATCATTGAGCAAATTAGCTGTTTATTCTAATGAAAGTCACACAGAGCAAAAGAAAGGATATGTGGTCAGACTTCTGTAGCTAACCACTCATGGATTGGAGGACAATAACAAACGACCTGTTAGACCTGTGCGAGTAGTTCTTCTGTAATGCACGTTTCTCTAACAGGAATTGGATACAACACAAGTAATAAATTAGGGAAGACTGTTTGTATTAGGTGGGCTGATGTGGTGACTTTGGGAACTAGGAACATTTAGAGTTACTTCGGAAATAGATAGGCAACAAACAAATACAGTCTTGGAATGAAACAGTGCAAGGAAAATGAACTGTTTACATGTAACCTCCCACCGTCATCAGTCAGCATTGGACAATAAGGACATTGACGCTACTTTAACTGGGTTTGGCCATTGAAAATGACAAACAATTGAATCTATTAGCATTTATACAACAATACTCTACTAAACAATACAACTCACAAGCTTTAGTAGTTTTAGCTCACAGAACAAAAGTAAACATTGCTATTGAAAAGATCTTCATATTTGAAAACCTTGCAGGGAAATTGGCTGTTATTGTGAATTTGAAACTATCCATCTCCTAATCTTCTATTCCCCATTGACACCATTGTCTTCATAACACAACTGTCTTCATAAAACAATTCTCTTCATAACACTTTTCCATAACCCAATTGCCTTCGTAACACAAGGTTTCATAAAAACACAACCTTTGTGTTATTGTAGAACATTATTGGGGCCAACAATAAGTGAAATTGGTATTCCGAAAAATGCAAGGAATCATGGGATTTGTTAAAGGTTATTCGTGATAAAGAAAAATTGAACGAAACGCTGTATAAACTGCGTGTAAATTGTTAACTATTCTACCAATGAATTAATCTAGAATTCTCTCCTCAATAGCTTCCTTTCTTATTTTGCTGTTCACACACTACTGACACAGTCCCAGTTCTAGTTCAGTTCATTAATCTGCAATTATGAGATATTCAAAAAGTTAAGGAATTTATTATTTTCATTTAGCTAGACTAGGATGTTTTTACATTGAGTAGTTCACTGTGCCCGATTTATTGATCAGAGTGGACACGTCTCATTGTGGAATCTGTCACAGATAAATTCCACCACCTGTTGGTCAACAATTGGATCAATCTCCTGAACCAGTGGCTGCGGATCTACCAGTGTGTGTTATTTCCGAACTGAACTCACTGTGGAATGAATCCATTAACAGAGCCACTCGGTTGCCGGATTCTGAGTTGTCCCTGCCTTCCCTCTGGAACCCTTCTCGTCCCCATCAGATGCCGAATAACCAGAGCACTGTTTAAACCAGGCCGGTCACGGTTAAGTCTGTGAAACCGGCCCCATCAGGATGAATGAAAGAAAGGACCATTCTGCCTATTGTAGAAGGTGGCTGTTCGTGGGGAGTGTGAGAGAGAGGATGGAGGAGTGTGGGGCGAGACACTGCAATGGCGGGAGCGAGAGTTTGTTTCAACAGTTTGTTTATTTTCAGCTGAGTTAAAAAATAAAAGACAAAGTGACCTGAATGATCATCACACTTACCGCCGATGTCCTTCATACTGCCATTGATAAAGTTACATTACTATACCGCAAGGAATGAACAAATCCAAATATATTGCAGAAAAATGTAAAAGTTTGCTTGCCAAAGTTCTTACCAGGTACACCAATAATTGCAATGAGTGTATAACTGTTTTACTAGTGTCTCAAAGCAATATTATGTCTACTGAATATAGCAGTTAGTTTGAGACACCGGTAGAATAGTTATATACGCCAAAGCATAAAGCAATAACACCAACAAAATCATCGTAGTCTTGTACAAATTAAGCATAATTACACCTAGTTAATCGCTTTAAAAGCAGTAGGTTCTGACCTCGAGGAAGCAAGACTGGAAAATATGGATGAAACACAGGTCTCAGCAGCTCAGCTGGCGCGAATGTTTATCGCGAATAACCTATGACCTGGGCATGCAAAGTTGAAATACCAAACTCTCTTATTAGCTGTCCTCCTGGAGTCATACACAGAAACAATCCTTCAGTCCACCGTATCCATAACAACCAGTGAATATCTGCCTTCACTAATGCCATCTTTCTCCTCACATCAACTCGTCCCACCAAAACTCCCATCCCCCCCCCACCCCATTCTTCTTCCAACAGAGGCAAATTACAATAGGCATTTAACCAACCATACAGCATGCCTCTGTCACTAGCACTCAGAGGAAAGTGGGAGAATGTAAAAAATCCACATGGACTGCATCCACTGTGCCATTGTGCCACTTTGTGATGAGAAAAACTACTATTCACCAACCGAGAAGAACAGGAGATGGCAAGTGCCCTTACGTTCTCTGTGTTCAATTGCTGTAGCATTCTGGATGCTGTAGCATTCTGGATCAGGTTGATGAGGTTTGAAAACCAAAAATAAAGGATTATTGTATGAGAGACCTAACATTCTGGTCCTAAAAATAAGGAGAAGTGAACTGGAAAGATATACAATTTTGAGACTGGTATGAAAGGTCTCCGACTTCTTGAGTTCATCCATTTGAAGGAAGCAAATATATAAAACCGACAAGAAAAGGTCTTAATCTATTAAAGAGTAGCTATTTAGGCTGTCAGACAGATATTTCCACTTCAAGTAGACACTCTCTTCTAAGATTTGTTCCAGTGCAGAGGTTTGTGAGTTATTTAATTTCTTCTCTTTAAATAAAATCACTGTTCTGTTTGAATGCTCAGAAATAAAAGTCTGTATTATCTGTAATGAATCTCTTATACCTTGCAGTGTCACACCAGTTGAGTGTCCTAAATTCAAATTACACGTTGAATCATTCACAAAATTGTTCTGAGAGATTTGATTATGTATTGCAGGTCCGATAACAACAATTATTTCCATGTTGGATACAATTGTGACCATAGAGATTCCAAGTTGAGATTCCATTTCAGAAACTGGACTGGAGGGCGGCAGCTTCAGTAGCTTCGACCACCCCGGGCCGCGGAGTTTGAACCGGCCCGTTCGCGGAACAAGTTTGAGCCGCGGGACTGACTTACTTACCATCACCCGGTGGGGTCGCAACATCGGAGGCCTGGATCGTCTCAGCGCAGAGGGAGAACAAGGGGGGAAGAGACAAAGACTTTAAGACTGTTGCCTTCCATCACAGTGAGGAGGTGTCTGGTGAACTGTTAAATTTGTGTTTATTGTGTGTTTTGTTATTTTATTATATGTATGACTGCAAGGCAACAACATTTCATTCAGACCACTCATTCAATCTTCCTGCAGTACCACAAAATTATACCAGTTCTTAAGACTTGTCTTTGTAGAATAAGTCTGGTAGAAATTGGGCGAGAGTCAGGGGTCACAAGCCAAGGGTGTTTGCTCTGTGGCAGGGCCATTTGAAAGAGGCTAAATATGAGAAAGAAGAGGAGCAGATCATCAAGCTGCTAGTTCAGCCTCTCTCCTAGCCAGGTTTTCATAATGGCTATAATGTCCCAGTCACATGCATCAAGTTCATCCATCTGACCCGTCAGGCCTCTCGCATTGAAATAAATGCAAATTGATCCAACGGTCCTTCCTTGCTATGCTCCTGCCTATTGAATTGGTTTTTTTTGTATCAACATCCAGCCTCTCACCTCCCTCACTCCTACATGGGACAGGTGGCGCAATGGGCTAAGTGTTCGGCTGGCGAACGGAAGGTAGCCGGTTCGAATCCCGCTTGGAGTGCATACTGCCGTTGTGTCCTTGGGCAAGACACTTCTCCCACCTTTGCCTGTGTGTGAATGTGTGTGAATGTGTGTGAGTGACTGGTGGTGGTCGGAGGGGCCGTAGGCGCAGATTAGCAGCCATGCTTCCGTCAGGTTGCCCCAGGGCAGCTTTAATATTTTAAATAATGTATGTATATTGTCTATTTTTATTGATATGTTGTCTGTCTGTGTTATTAATATTACTTGCACATTTGGAGTATGGGGAAACGTAATTTTGATCCTATGTGTAACTACTGTTGCATAATTGAATTGACAACAAAGTTACTTTGACTTTTTTGACTACAGAAGTAGCTCACCACCACCGAGTGTGACTGAGGAGTGAATGAATAATGTGATGTAAAGCGCCTTGAGTATCTAGAAAGGCGCTATATAAATCCCATCCATTATTATTATTATTATTATTATTATCCTATTCTCCTACTAATCTAGTTTAAACCCTCTAAGTAGCACTAGCAGACCCACCCATTGTGATATTGGTTCCCCTCCAGTTCAGGTGTGCTGCTTCCTTCTTACACATGTCATATCTGTACTGTATTCCAATGGAGCCAAAATTCTCAGTAAAAACCAATAAAAATGGGTGTAAGTATTCATTTAACCTCTGCGTCTCTTATGGTTTTACACATATGCAGCCATTCTGCAGTTTGTTGATCTTTCTTTTCTTGAACCACTGTACCACTTGCACTGTAGTATCTTTTAAGCTTTTCCCTTACCTTGCCTTCCAGATCCATTCCAGGTCATCATTTTGCCCTATTGATTACCTTCTTCATTGTACACCTACACTTCTTACACTCATGGAGAGATTCCATTGATTTGAAGTCTAAATCGGACATATAACTTCTTTATGTCTCATCCGGAAAACAATCGTAGCTCCGGATAACTGAGATTGAAAAAAGTTTCCCCCGAGCCCCCCCCCCTGCCACCCCTCACATAAAACAAACCAGAGAACATTAACACATACTTTTTAAACACACTAAAAATAACAACAACAAAAAGATGAAAAACAGGAGGCAAAAACAGGAAAGCAGACTATTATCTAAATGGTGGCCGATTGGGAAGGGGGGAGATGCAGCGAGACCTGGGTGTCATGGTACACCAGTCATTGAAGGTAGGCATGCAGGTGCAGCAGGCAGTAAAGAAAGCGAATGGTATGTTAGCTTTCATTGCAAAAGGATTTGAGTATAGGAGCAGAGAGGTTCTACTGCAGTTGTACAGGGTCTTGGTGAGACCACACCTGGAGCATTGCGTACAGTTTTGGTCTCCAAATCTGAGGAAGGACATTATTGCCATAGAGGGAGTGCAGAGACGGTTCACCAGACTGATTCCTGGGATGTCAGGACTGTCTTATGAAGAAAGACTGGATAGACTTGGTTTATACTCTCTAGAATTTAGAAGATTGAGAGGGGATCTTATAGAAACTTACAAAATTCTTAAGGGGTTGGACAGGCTAGATGCAGGAAGATTGTTCCCGATGTTAGGGAAGTCCAGGACAAGGGGTCACAGCTTAAGGATAAAGGGGAAATCCTTTAAAACCGAGATGAGAAGAACTTTTTTCACACAGAGAGCGGTGAATCTCTGGAACTCTCTGCCACAGAGGGTAGTTGAGGCCAGTTCATTGGCTATATTTAAGAGGGAGTTAGATGTGGCCCTTGTGGCTAAGGGGATCAGGGGGTATGGAGAGAAGGCAGGTACGGGATACTGAGTTGGATGATCAGCCATGATCATATTGAATGGCGGAGCAGGCTCGAAGGGCCGAATGGCCTACTCCTGCACCTAATTTCTATGTTTCTATGTTTCTAAAAGGACAGACAGACTGTAGGCAAGGCAGCCATCGAAGCGTCACCCGGTGGAAAGGAATTATGGTCACTTGTTCAAAGTTCTCTTCCATTGATACAACAGGAATCAAGTTTCAGACTTAGTGTGTTAACTTGTAGACTTTGCAACTACAATAGATGCAGAATTTCCATGACGTGATATGTAATGCAGTCTCCAACCGATCCTTCATTCTCAAACTAAGAACTTCCCACTCAAAATTATTTCCCTGCCTACTTCTGCCCGCAACAGTCATCTCTATAACAACGATGACATTTGTTGAACATATATCCTGTTATTGACTTGACTTGACTTGTTATTGTCTATTTCAGTCACACAACATTTAAAAGTAAAATTATGATATAAATTGTGTGGGGACGGGATGTTGAAGGCCAAGAAGCCGAAGCCAAGAAGTGGAAGCCAAGATACCAAATGGACATGACGCTGAAAGGATACAATCTCAAACAGACACCGCCAAAAGGATAGGAGGCCGAACAGACACCACGCTGGAAGGATACGAGGCCTAATGGACACCATGCCTAAAGGTAAGACACAGAACGGACATGACGTCGAAAAGCTGCCAAACGGGTATGACGCGTCCGGGGACGGAATTTGTACGAGACCTTGTCAGTGATTGGTCCAGACCCCCGCGTCCATCACACCACTGGCCGGGGAGGAGACAGGAGGGTGGGAGCTTGAGCATGCATTTGTAAAATCATGACTGTGACTCCATGCTGCTGTGATTGCCACAGAGGCTTTTCAATGTCATTTTCGTTCCCCGTCAGATTTGAAACCGAAAAACAATCTGACGCCGAACGGACATTACATCAAAAAGCCTCTGTGGCAATCGCAGGAGCTTGGAGTCTGCCACCATTTTACAAACGCTAGCTCAAGCTCCATTCTGTCCATTCTGCGTCTCGTCCGTTCGACGTCGTGTCTGTTCAGCTTCGTACCCTTTCGGTGTCATGTCTGTTCGGGGTTGTGTCCTATTGGCGTCATGCCCGTTCGGGTTCGTATCCTTTCGCCGTCATCTGGGTACTGTTTAAATCATCATATACAAGAGAGAGAACATCTTTTAATTCAAATACGGGTAATGATTATAAATATGATTGATTTCATATGCTTAAAAGTCACATATTTAAAATATATTTCAATTTTTTAGTGAAATAAATTTGCTAGGCTCTTGTAAACCAGAATAATTCATTTTCAGCATGTGCAGATAGACCAGACTAATAATGTGGATTCAATGGTTCATTGATCCAAAAGAGCCAAAGGAGATGGTGGAGATATTGAACAATTTCCTTTCTTCGGTATTCACCAAAGAGAAGGATATTGAATTATGTGAGGTAAGGGAAACAGGTAGAGTAGCTATGGAAACTATGAGATTCAAAGAAGAGGAAGTACTGACGCTTTTGAAAAATATAAAAGTGGATAAGTCTCCAGGTACGGACAGGATATTCCCTAGGACATTGAGGGAAGTTAGTGTAGAAATAGCAGGGACTATGACAGAAATATTTCAAATTTCATTAGAAACGGGAATAGTGCCGGAGGATTGGCGTACTGCGCATGTTGTTCCATTGTTTAAAAAGGGTTCTAAGAGTATACCTAGCAATTATAGACCTGTTAGTTTGACGTCAGTGGTGGGCAAATTAATGGAAAGGATACTTAGAGATAATATATATAAGCATCTGGATAAACAGGGTCTGATTAGGAACAGTCAACATGGATTTGTGCCTGGAAGGTCATATTTGACTAATCGTCTTGAACATTTTTTGAAGAGATTACTCGGGAAATTGATGAGTTTAAAGCAGTGGATGTTGTATATATGGACTTCAGTAAGGCCTTTGACAAGGTTCCTCATGGAAGGTTGGTTAAGAAGGTTCAATTGTTGGGTATTAATGGTGGAGTAGCAAGATGGATTCAACAGTGGCTGAATGGGAGATGCCAGGGAGCTATGGTGGATGGCTGTTTGTCAGGTTGGAGGCCAGTGACTAGTGGGGAGCCACAGGGATCTGTGTTGGGTCCACTGTTGTTTGTCATGTACATCAATGATCTGGATGATGGTGTGGTAAATTGGATTAGTAAGTTTGCAGATGATACTAAGATAGGTGGTGTTGTGGATAATGAAGTAGATTTTCAAAGTCTATAGAGAGATTTAGGCCAATTGGAAGAGTGGGCTGAAAGATGGCAGATGGAGTTTAATGCTGATAAGTGTGAGGTGCTACATCTTGGCAGGCCAAATCAAAATAGGATGTATATGGTAAATGGTAGTGAGTTGAGGAATGCAGTTGAACAGAGGGATCAAGGAATAATTGTGCACAGTTCCCTGAAGGTGGAATCTCAATTAGATAGGGTGGTAAAGAAAGCTTTTGGTGTGCTGGCCTTTATAAATCAGAGCATTGAGTATAGAAGTTGGGATGTAATGTTAAAATTGTAAAAGGCATTGGTGAGGCCAATTCTGGAGTATGGTGTACAATTTTGGTCGCCTAATTATAGGAAGGATGTCAACAAAAATAGAGAGAGTACAGAGGAGATTTACTAGAATGTTGCCTGGGTTTCAGCAACTAAGTTACAGAGAAAGGTTGAACAAGTTAGGTCTTTATTCTTTGGAGCGCAGAAGGTTAAGGGGGGACTTGATAGAGGTCTTTAAAATGATGAGAGGGATAGACAGAGTTGACGTGGATAAGCTTTTCCCACTGAGAGTAGGGAAGATTCAAACAAGGGGACATGACGAGAATTAAGGGACAGAAGTTTAGGGGTAACATGAGGGGGAACTTCTTTACTCAGAGAGTGGTGGCTGTGTGGAATGAGCTTCCAGTGAAGGTGGTGGAGGCAGGTTCGATTTTATCATTTAAAAATAAATTGGATAGTTATATGCACGGGAAAGGAATGGAGGGTTATGGTCTGAGTGCAGGTAGATGGGACTAGGGGAGAATACGTGTTCGGCACAGACTAGAAGGGCCGAGATGGCCTGTTTCCATGCTGTAATTGTTATATGGTTATACGATCCAATAGTTATTTTATTTTCATGTGTACCAAGGTACAGTGAAATTCTGATTTTGGAATACAGATCAGTAAAATTATTGCCATGCATAAATACAACCCCAAATAAATATATAATGTACAGAAACAACCCACTGAGTCAAAATGTATGAGTCGCCAGTATTTGGTGCCTTTTTGAAAGTCTCATCTGCAGCTGGCCATGAAGACCCATTGCAGCCATCACCATCCAGAATGCCAGCGAACTGTTTCTCTCTCGCCTGGCCTTCAGCATTCAGCCTTCATGCACTGGTTTGCATCTACCATAGCTGACCTTAAGGGCGCAGAAGGTAAGAACCCTGTTTCTCCTTCCTGGCCCTTTGTCTTGCACTCGCCCACATCACCAACTCCCTCCACCTTCCAATTCCCAGTCTGCGGGGCTGATCAGGAGATGAGCCTTGGATCAGGCTCCCACACCCAGCCGATTCTCCGGATCTATTGCGGGCGAACAGCGGCACGCTGAGAGTTAAGGGCCTGTCCCACCAGCATGCGACTCCATGTGGCAAGCGTGACCTAACGTGGTCGCTTGAGCCGTACGGCCTCGCGGGGCCGGTCCCACTTCGATCGCCGGAGCCATATTGAGTTGTGCGGAGCTGGTCCCGACATCGCGCGGGGCTCAGAAAAACTGACCGTGTTCAAAAATTCTGCGCGGCAACGGCCTGCCGGCCCGCAGTCGCCCCGCCGCCACCTCGACGGGCGTGCGCAACGTCTTGATGCTGTGCACAGCATCTTGACGCCGTACGTAATTTGTGAACTTCCCACGGACTTCGCTCGCACTTCGCATCACTCACTCGACCTCCGCGCGGCCCCCGCTTCCGGTTTGGTCGCTCTCGCCACATGCAGGCGCATGCTGGTGGGACCGGCCCTGTACGGGGATCACACAACCTCCGCGTGGCCCCCGCGCGGTCCCATGCTTCCGGTTTGTTCGCGCTTGCCACATGCAGGTCGCATGCCGGAGGATAGGCCCTTTAGGAGAAATCAAAGAATGTAGCATTCAGATTTATACCATAGTTTAGCATTGCAAATACGACTATATGCCATATCCTATAAACATGTAACTGATAAAATGTGACTACCATTTCTCAAATTCTTTCATGAGTTAATAGCTCATTATATCTATTCAGGGGTTAAGCTGATGCCATTGGCCAATAAGTATATATTATTCTACCTTCCCAAATCTAGAATGGCTATGAAAAGACACAAAATACAACCAGCAAACTGTAATAGGTTATTGAAGAATTGGCTCATTTGTATATTTTTAAATTTTGCACAGAAAAAGACATGTCTAAGGGAACAAAAAACAACAAATGGGTTGCAAGGAGCTATTGAACATTGAATGTATAAATTGCAATGCATGGGATATTTTAAGCTCAGGAACATCTGCTGACAGTCACAGCCCCAGGAATAGCTCCTGTCCTGTCTGTTGTTGGAGAACTCCTCAGAAATCCAGAAATATCTCCGTTGGGGAAACAACTCCACTTATAACTCTCATCATTCTCACTAGTTATTGCTTGCAGTCATCTTCCCGAGCTATATCCATGTTCAAGCTCAGTTATCACCCCATACTACCACTTCCACTTTGTCATTTGGTCTCTGTCTAATCCGAAGTTACAGTTTTTGCACAGTTTCTGATTCCAGTGTGAATTGTCTCTGAGCAAAACAATAAGGAATCAGTCTGGTGAACCTTCTCTGTACTCCCTCCATGGCAAGAATGTCTTTCCTCAGATTAGGAGACCAAAACTGTACGCAATACTCCAGGTGTGGTCTCACCAAGACCCTGTACAACTGCAGTAGAACCTCCCTGATCCTATACTCAAATCCTTTTGCTACGAATGCTAACATACCATTCGCCTGCTTCACTGCCTGCTGCACTTGCATGCATACTTTTAATGACTGGTGTACCATGACACCCAGGTCTCGTTGCAGGTCCCCCATTCCTAATCGGCCACCATTCAGATAACAATCTACTTTCCTGTTTTTGCCACCAAAGTGGATAACCTCACATTTATCCACATTATACTGCATCTGCTATGCATTTTCCCACTCACCCAGCCTATCCAAGTCACCTTGCAGCCTCCTAGCATCCTCCTCACAGCTAACACTGCCCCCCAGCTTAGTGTCATCCGCAAACTTGGAGATGTTGCATTCAATTCCCTCGTCAAAATCATTAACATATATCGTAAATAGCTGGGGTCCCAGCACTGAGCCTTGCGGTACTCCACTAGTCACTGCCTGCCATTGTGAAAAGCACCGGTTTAGTCCTACTCTTTGCTTCCTGTCTGCCAGCCAGTTCTCTATCCACATCAATATTGAACCCCCAAAACCGTGTGCTTTTTGTTTGTATACTAATCTCTTATGTGGGACCTTGTCGAAAGCCTTCTGAAAGTCCAGATACAACACATCCACTGGTTCTCCCTTATCCACTCTACTAGGTGATATCGGTGGGGGCGCTGCAATGATGGCAGCCCTGTCAGCAGCGTGTTAGTTTTTTCAACTTTTTCAATTTTTTTTAGTATGTTTTAAAGTACGTTGTTAATGTTTCTATGTGTGTTTTGTGTGGGGGGTGGTGTGGGGGGGGGTGAGGGGGAAACCGTTTTGGCCGCCTCCTCGATGGAGAGACTACTTTTTCCAGGTCGCCTCCCCCGTGGCCTAACAGCAAGGATCGGCGCGGCCTTTCCCGGAGACGCACCCGGGGCTTCAGCGGCGGGCGCGGCGTGGACTCTCGGCATGGAGCGGGTGAGCCCTCATTGGGGTTCACTGGAGGGGAGCGCTCCGTTTTGCTGGCCCGGGGCAGCCGGCAGCCTGAAGCCGCGAGCGGTCTGCACAGCTCCAGCTGGTGCGGCGTCTACAGCTGGGGATCCCTCATGGGGGACCCGGGGGAAGAACCATATAACCATATAACCATATAACAATTACAGCACGGAAACAGGCCATCTCGGCCCTACAAGTCCATGCCGAACAAATTTTTTTTTCCCCTTAGTCCCACGTGCCTGCACTCATACCATAACCCTCCATTCCCTTCTCATCCATATGCCTATGCAATTTATTTTTAAATGATACCAATGAACCTGCCTCCACCACTTCCACTGGGAGCTCATTCCACACCGCCACCGCTCTCTGCATAAAGAAGTTCCCCCTCATATTACCCCTAAACGTCTGTCCCTTAATTCTGAAGTCATGTCCTCTTGTTTGAATCTTCCCTATTCTCAAAGGGAAAAGCTTGTCCACAGCAACTCTGTCTATCCCTCTCATCATTTTAAAGACCTCTATCAGGTCCCCCCTTAACCTTCTGCGCTCCAGAGAATAAAGACCTAACTTATTCAACCTATCTCTGTAACTTAGTTGTTGAAACCCAGGAAACATTCTAGTAAATCTCCTCTGTACTCTCTCTATTTTGTTGACATCCTTCCTATAATTGGGCGACCAAAATTGTACACCATACTCCAGATTTGGTCTCACCAATGCCTTGTACAATGTTAACATTACATCCCAGCTTCTATACTCAATGCTCTGATTTATAAAGGCTAGCATACCAAAAGCTTTCTTTACCACCCTATCTATATGAGATTCCACCTTCAAGGAACTATGCACGGTTATACCCAGATCCCTCTGTTCAACTGTATTCTTCAATTCCCTACCATTTACCATGTACGTCCTATTTTGATTTGACCTGCCAAGGTGTAGCACCTCACATTTATCAGCATTAAACTCCATCTGCCATCTTTCAGCCCATTTTTCCAAATGGCCTAAATCACTCTGTAGACTTTGGAAATCCTCTTCATTATCCACAACACCCCCTATCTTGGTATCATCTGCATACTTACTAATCCAATTTACCACACCTTCATCCAGATCATTGATGTACATGACAAACAACAAAGGACCCAACACAGATCCCTGAGGCACCCCACTAGTCACCTGCCTCCAACCCGATAAACAGCCATCCACCATTACCCTCTGGCTTCTCCCATTCAGCCACTGTTGAATCCATCTTGCTATTCCTGCATTTATACCCAACAGTTGAACCTTCTTAACCAACCTTCCATGAGGAACCTTGTCAAAGGCCTTACTAAAGTCCATATAGACAACATCCACTGCTTTACCCTCGTCAATTTCCCTAGTAATCTCTTCAAAAAATTCAAGAAGATTAGTCAAACATGACCTTCCAGGCACAAATCCATGTTGACTGTTCCTAATCAGACCCTGTTTATCTAGATGCTTATATATATTATCTCTAAGCATCTTTTCCATTAATTTGCCCACCGCTGAAGTCAAACTAACAGGTCTATAATTGCTAGGTTTACTCTTAGAACCCTTTTTAAACAATGGAACAACATGCGCAGTACGCCAATCCTCGGGGACTATTCCCGTTTCTAATGACATTTGAAATATTTCTGTCATAGCCCCGGCTATTTCTACACTAACTTCCCTCAATGTCCTAGGGAATATCCTGTCAGGACCTGGAGACTTATCCACTTTTATATTTTTCAAAAGTGTCAGTACTTCTTTTACCTTGAACCTCATAGTATCCATAGCTACTCTACTAGTTTCCCTTACCTCACATAATTCAATATCCTTCTCCTTGGTGAATACCGAAGAAAAAAAAATGTTCAATATCTCCCCCATCTCTTTTGGCTCTGCAGATAGCTGTCCACTGTGTCTCTCCAATGGACCAATTTTATCCCTCCTTATCCTTTTGCTATTAATATAGCTGTACAAACCCTTTGGATTGACTTTCACCTTACTTGCCAAAGCAACCTCATATCTTCTTTTAGCTTTTCTAATTTCTTTCTTAAGATTCTTTTTACATTCCTTATACTCCTCAAGCACCTCATTTACTTCATGCTGCCTATAATTATTGTAGATCTCCCTCTTTTTCCGAACAAGATGTCCAATTTCCCTTGAAAACCAGGGCTCTTTCCAATTTTTACTGTTTCCTTTCAACCGAACAGGAACATAAAGACTCTGTACTCTTGAAATTTCCCCTTTAAATGTCCTCCATTCCTCTTCTACATCTTTCCCATAAAACAAAATGTCCCAGTTCACTCCTTTTAAATCATCTCGCATTGCATCAAAGTTAGCCTTTCTCCAATCAAAAATCTCAACCCTAGGTCCAGTTCTGACCCTCTCCATAATTATATTGAAACTAATGGTATTGTGATCACTGGACCCGAAGTGCTCCCCAACGCATACCTCCGCCACCTGTCCAGTCTCATTTCCTAACAGGAGGTCCAGCACTGCCCCTCCTCTAGTAGGTACCTCTATGTATTGCTGCAAAAAACTATCCTGCACACATTTTACAAACTCCAACCCATCCAGCCCATTTATAGAATGTGTTTCCCAGTCTATGTGTGGAAAGTTGAAATCTCCCACAATCACTACCTTGTGCTTACTACTAATCTCTGCTATCTCCTTACATATTTGCTCTTCCAATTCTCGTTCCCCGTTTGGCGGTCTATAATACATCCCTATAAGTGTTGCTACACCTTTCCCACTTCTCAATTCCACCCAAATAGCCTCCCTAGATGAGCCCTCCAATCTATCCTGCCAAAGCTCTGCTGTAATATCTTCCCTGACTAGCAATGCAACACCTCCACTTCTTGCCCCTCCAATTCTATCACACCTGAAGCAACGAAATCCTGGAATATTTAGTTTCCAATCACAGCCCTCCTGCAACCACGTTTCACTGATCGCCACAACATCATACTTCCAGGTGTCTATCCAGACTCTAAGCTCATCCACCTTTCTTACAATGCTCCTAGCATTAAAATATGCACATTTAAGAAAACCCCCGTCTCTTATTCTCTGTTTATTTCCTTTTTTTTCCTTTCTCCTCTTGTGTCCGAGTGCTTCCCATTTCTGCTTCCTGCCTCCCATTCGGTCTACTACCTTTCGCTATTTGAGTCCCTCGCCCCAACCATTCTAGTTTAAAGTCTCCCCAGCTGCCTTTGCAAATTTCCCCGCTAGGATATTGGTCCCCCTCGGGTTCAAGTGCAACCCATCCTTTCTGTACAGGTCCCACCTTCCCCAAAAGAAGTCCCAATGATCCAGGAACTTGAATCCCTGCCCTCTGCACCAGTCTTTCAGCCACGCATTTATCCTCCACCTCGCTCCATTCCTACTCTCACTGTCGCGTGGCACAGGCAGTAATCCTGAGATTGTTACCTTTTTGGTCCTTTTTCTTAACTCTCCTCCCAACTCCCTAAATCCTCCCTTCAGGACCTCTTCCCTTTTTTTTCCTATGTCATTGGTACCTATATGTACCACGACCTCAGGCTCCTCTCCCTCTGATTTAAGGATATCTTGGATGCGTTGAGACACGTCCGAGACCTTGGCACCAGGGAGGCAGACCACCATCCTGGTCTCCCGACTGCGTCCACAGAATCGCCTATCCGACCCCCTAACAATAGAGTCCCCAATTACTATTGCCCTCTTTTTTCCCTACCTTTTGGAGCAACAGGGCCGGTCTCTGTGCTGGAGGCCCGTCCGCTGTCACTACCCCCGGGTAGGCTGTCACCCCCATCCGTACTCAAACAGGAGTACTTATTTGCGAGGTGTACCGACATTGGAGTACTCACTCGTTCCTGCCTCTGCCCCTTGCCCTTCCTTAACGTGACCCACATGTCTCTCTCCCGTGGTTTTGGAGTGACCACCTCTCTATAACTCCCCTCCATTACCTCCTCACTCTCCCTGACCAGACAGAGGTCATCGAGCTGCTGCTCCAGGATCCTAATACGGTCCCTTAGGAGCCCCATCTCGCTGCACCTGGTGCAGATGTGGATGTCTGGAGGGCCATCCGACCCATGACCTCCCACATCTGACATCCAGAACAGTACACTGCTCTGACTGTCATTCTCCCGCCTTACCCTGGATCTGATACCAGTATAATACAATAGAAACTGCTGGGAGAAATCAGCAGGTATCTGACTCACAACAGCTGCTCCCTCGTGACCTTTAAACTGCACCTTTATTATATAAACAAAAAGCACTGTACCTTTAGCCCACTGTACCCTTGGCTCACTGTACCTTTACTAAAGCACTGCACCTTTAACCCACTGTACCTTTACTAAAACACTGTACCTTTAACCCACTGTACCTTTACTAAAGCACTGTACCTTTAACCAGAAAGCACAAATGCTAACCTGAGGTTGCACCCAATCAGCTGCTTCCTCTAGTCTGCTTCCACCAATCAGCAGCTTCCACCAGAACCCTCACTATGGAGTGTGGAACGTTACGGATTTTGGTAAAAGCCCTGACCCTCCTCCACTCGCTCCAACGGTCCTGGGCCTCTGTGAAAACAAGCCCCGCGCCCGATTTGTATACTCACCGCCCTGACCCTCCTCCACTGCTCTCCGACGGTCCTGGGCCTCTGTGAAAACAAGCCCCGCGCCCGATTTATATACTCACCGCCCTGACCCTCCTCCACTGCTCTCCGACGGTCCTGGGCCTCTGTGAAAACAAGCCCCGCGCCCGATTTATATACTCACCGCCCTGACCCTCCTCCACTGCTCTCCGACAGTCCTGGGCCTCTGTGAAAAACAAGCCCCACACCCGATTTATATACTCACCGCCCTGACCCTCCTCCGGGGGCTGCGGAGGGTTGAGGTCCCGAACCATGGGGGAAAATGGAGTGCCTGGACTGGCCAAATTGTGTGCCTTCCACCACAGTGACGAATGCTGTGGTGGATGTTTATGTTAAATTTGTATTGTGTTTTTGTGTGTGTTCTTTATCATTGTACCGCTGCTGACATATTCATTTCACTTGCACTTTATGTGCAATGTGACAAATAAACTGTATTGTATTGTATTGTAGTTACACCCTCGAAAAAGTCTATAAGATTCGTCAGACATGATTTACCTTTCATAAATTCATACGTACTTTGTTCAATGATTTCACCACTTTCCAAATGTGCTGCTATCCCATCTTTAATAACTGACTCTAGCAGTTTCCCCACTACCGATGTTAGACTAACTGGTCTGTAATTCCCCATTTTCTCTCTCCCTCCCTTTTTAAAATGTTGTGTTACATTAGCTTCCCTCCAATCCTCAGGAACTACTCCAGAATCTAAAGAGTTTTGAAAAATTATCATTAATTCATCCATTATTTCTGGGGCTACTTCCTTAAGTACTCTGGGATGCAACTTATCTACCCCTGTGGATTTATCGCCCTTTAATCCATTCAATTTACCTAACACCACTTCCCGGCAAACCTGGATTTCACTCAGTTTCTCAATCTCATTTGACCCCTAGTCTCCTGCTATTTCCGGCAGATTATTTATGTCTTCCTTAGTGAAGACAGAACCAAAGTAGTTATTCAATTGGTCTGCGATGTCTTTGTTCCCCATGATCAATTCACCTGTTTTTGACTGCAAGGGACCTACATTTGTTTTAACTAATCTTTTTCTCTTCACATATCTATAAAAACCTTTGCAGTCAGTTTTTATGTTCCTTGCCAGTTTTCCTTCATAATCTATTTTCCCTTTCCTAATTAAGCCATTTGTCATCCTCTGCTCGTCTCTGAATTTCTCCCAGTCCTCTGGTAGGCTGCTTTTTCTGACTAATTTGTACGCTTCATCTTTTCTTTTGATACTATCCCTGATTTCCCTTGTTATCCACGGATGCACTACCTTCCCCGATTTATTTTTTTGCCAAACTGGGATGAACAATTGTTGTAGTTCATCCATGCAGTTTTTAGATGCCTTCCATTGCATATCCACTGTCAACCCATTAAGAATCAATCTATCTTGGCCAATTCACGTCTCATACCCTCAAAGTTACCTTTCTTTAAGTTCTGGACCCTTGTTTCAGAATTAACGATGTCACTCTCCATCCTAATGAAGAACTCAACCATATTATGGTCACGCTTGCCAAGGGGCCACGCACAACAAGACTACTAACTAACCCTTCCTCATTACTCAATACCCAGTCTAGAATAGCCTGCTCTCTCATTGGTTCTTCTACATGTTGGTTTAGAAAACTATCCCGCATACATTCCAAGAAATCCTCTTCCTCAGCACCCTTGCCAATTTGATTCACCCAATCTATATGTAGATTGAAGTCACCCATTGTAACTGTTTTACCTTTGTTGCACTCATTGCTAATTTCCTGTTTGATCCAACTCTACTACTACTGTTAGGTGGCTTGTACACAACACCCACCAGCGTTTTCTGCCCCTTATTGTTTTGCAGCTCGACCCATATCGATTCCACATCCTCAAAGCTAATGTCCTTCCTTTCTATTGCGTTAGTCTGCTCCCTAATCAGCAACGCTACCCCACCTCCTTTCCCTTTCTGTCTATCCCTTCTGAATATTGAATATCCCTGGATGTTCAGCTCCCAGCCTTGGTCACCCTGGAGCCATGTCTCCATGATCCCAAATCTACCATAGTCATTAATAGCTATCTGCACATTCAACTCATCCACCTTACTACGAGTGCTCCTTGCCTTGAGACACAAAGCCTTCAGGCTTGTTTTTACAACACTCTTACCCCTTACACTATTATGCTGAAAAGTGGCCCTTTTTGGATTTTTACCCTGGATTTGCCGGCCTGCCACTTTTACTTTTCACCTTGTTACCTATTGATTCTACCCTCATTTTACACCCCTCTGTCTCTACGCTCACACACTTAAGAAACACTTTTCCTTTAACTCCATCCTCCACTATCCCATTCGACACCCCACCCCCCACACCAATTGAAGGTTGTTGTCAGTGGCAAAAATAGACAAGTAGATTTTGACGGTAAGTTTAGTTTAGAAATACAGCATAGAAACAGGCCCTTCAACTCATCAAATCCATGATGACTATCAATCACCCATTCTCACTGGTTCTACATTATCTCACTTTCACATCCACTCCCTGTATATTAGGGGCAATTTACTGAGGGCAATTAACCTACAAACTAGCACATCTTTGGGATATGGGTGGAAACTGGAGCATCCAGACAAAACCAATGCAGTCATTGGGAGAACATGCAAAGTCCACACAGACAGCACCTGAGGTCAGGATCGAACCCCAATCTTTGATGCTGTGAGGCAGTAGCTCTACCAGCTGCATAACTGTAGCCGTCCATTTTCCAAGTTTTTCCCAAGCAAACTGATCAATGGTGTAAAATTGAAGGGAACTATTTGAATAACAACATTTGGACATTAAAACTAAATCTAGCATGGAACCTAATTAAAAAAAAGTTAATTTCATTAAATGTTCCCAATGTTGGGCGAGTCCAGAACCCATGGCCACAGAATAAAGGGGAGGTCATTTAAGACTGAGGTGAGAAAAACTTTTTCACCCGGAGATTTGTGAATTTATGGAATTCCCTGCCATAGAAGGCAATGGAGGCCAAATCACTGGATGGATTTATGAGAGAGTTATGCCCCTGCCCCACTTTGGAAACCTGAACGGAAACTTCTGGAGACTTTGTGCCCCACCCAAGGTTTCCGTGCAGTTCCCGGAGGTTTTTGTCAGTCTCCCTACCTGCTTCCACTACCTGCAACCTCCTGCAACCTCTGGGAACCGCACGGAAACCTTGGGTGGGGCGCAAAGTCTCCAGAGGTTTCTGTTCAGTTTTCCTAAGTGGGACAGGGGCATAAGATAGAACTTTAGGGGCTAGTAGATTCAAGGGATATGGGGAGAAGGCAGGTGTGAGTTATTGATAGGGGACAATCAGCCGTGATCACAATGAATGGTGGTGCTGGCTCAAAGGGCCAAATGGCCTCCTCCTGCACCTATTTTCTATGTTTCTATGTTTCTATGCCAGCGCGAAGAGTCTAGGCACTGAACCCCCAGTGCCCAGCAGATAGGAGTGTCTGCATGAAGGTGTCTGAGCCCCTCACGGACGAGGAACCTCGTAAAGGTACTGGGCTCAGTGGACATAGTATAGCTTGGCTGAGAATACTCTAGCCCATTCGATAATTTAATTGAGCAATTTCAGTTTGATGCGAGTGCCTGCGTATGAGGAGGGGGTATGCACTAAAACTAGGAGTTCGAGAACGAGTCCAGATTTGCAGAGTCAAATTTATAAATACAGTATTTAATATTGAAGTTCTGCCTGTAAGCTAGAATTCAAATTATTGTACTTAGAACTTCGGAGTTGGTGCATGTCCGTGATATTAGGCCACACCTTGGGTCATCCCCCTTGGCACTTGAGGGACAAGGACGAGGGACTGCCCGCAGGCTTCCGTTTTCTGTCCATGGATTTTCTGGAAGTTGTTTTTTTCCCTTCGATGGAACTCATGAGTGGATGCTTACAACTATCATTAAAGAACCTTTGAACCTGCCTGACGTCTAACCTTTTTCTGACCACGTTCAGGTCACTACATTGGTGACCCCGACGTTCATCACGCGTCGTGATGGATCATAATCGATATACAACCCGGTCCCGCCGACCTCCACGCCGTCGGGCTGAAGCTCCCAACTTTGTGGACCGAAGAGCAGTGAAGAAAGCGAATGGTATGCTGGCTTTCATAGCAAAAAGATTTGAGTATAGGAGCAGGGAGGTTCTACTGCAGTTGCATAGGGTCTTGGTGAGACCACACCTGGAGTATTGCGTACAGTTTTGGTCTCCAAATTTGAGGAAGGACATTATTGCCATAGAGGGAGTGCAGAGAAGGTTCACCAGACTGATTCCTGGGATGTCAGGACGGTCTTATGAAGAAAGACTGGATAGACTTGGTTTACACTCTCTAGAATTTAGGAGATTGAGAGGGGATTTTATAGAAACTTACAAAATTCTTAAGGGGTTGGACAGGCTTAAGGATAAGGGGGAAATCCTTTAAAACTGAGATGAGAAAAACTTTTTTCACACAGAGAGTGGTGAATCTCTGGAACTCTCTGCCGCAGAGGGTAGTCGATATTTTTCTTGAATCACTATATAGAACTACAGAAACTGGTCAAGATCAGACGTTTAGTAATTATAGATGATATGATATGATATGATATGATATCATAGCTGTTTGGATAGCATGAAAAAAAAACCAGTGTTTTACTGTACCTCGATACACTTGGAAATAATAAAACTAAACCTAAACCTATTATCACATAGCCATGACAGGGTGAGGACTTAATCTAATGGCAGGAATGGTAGGTTCATTGTAGGTTACATACCTGCTAAATCCATCTGTGCGATGCCCACACACATGCTTAGATAAGCACGAGCACATGCGCATGAACATAAACATGAACACATACAGTATCAATATTTATATTCATACATCTATACATCTTTCCTACAACCAAATGCATTGCAGCCCTTTTGCGCATGTGCACACATGTACACAAACACTCTCCTTCAGCACACACATGTAGAAACACAATCCTGCATGCACTATTTTTATTGCTCTGCCTGTCTCAGTCTCTCTACTTCAGTAAATCCATCTCTTCATCCTTCTCCTAACATCCTCCATTATTCCAGTCCCATCCTTACCACCTGCCCCAATCATCAGTCACCTCTATGCTCTCAGTGCCTTCCCCTGACCTTTCCTTTGTTGCTGTGCGCAACTTCCATCCTCCAACCCCCTCTCTAGCTGCCAGGGGGGGGCAATCCTTGTCTCTTCAGTCCAACTCCATGTCTGTTGAATGCCCTCCTCCCTCACTCCCGGCAGCTCCGATGCAACGAAACGTAGATGTAATTCAGATCTCAATATCATCCAGATATCAATAAGGGACATCTTTAACCATCCACACTTTCCTATCTGATGTACACAAAATTGCTGGAGAAACTCAGCGGGTGCAGCAGCATCTATGGAGCGAAGAAAATAGGCAACGTTTCGGGCCGAAACCCTTCTTCAGACTGATGGGGGGTGGGAGGGGAGAAGGAAGGAAAAAGGGGAGGAGGAGGAGCCCGAGGGCGGGGAGGATGGGAGGAGACAACTCAAGGGTTAAGGAAGGGGAGGAGACAGCAAGGGCTAGCAAAATTGGGAGAATTCAACATTCATGCCATCAGGATGCAAGCTGCCCAGGCGGAATATGAGGTGCTGTTCCTCCAATTTCCGGTGTTGCTCACTCTGGCAATGGAGGAGACCCAGGACAGAGAGGTCGGATTGGGAATGGGAGGGGGAGTTGAAGTGCTGAGCCACCGGGAGTTCAGGTAGGTTATTGCGGACTGAGCGGAGGTGTTCGGCAAAACGATCGCCCAACCGCCGCTTAGTCTCCCCGATGTAAATCAGCTGACATCTAGAGCAGCGGATGCAGTAGATGAGGTTGGAGGAGATACAGGTGAACCTTTGTCGCACCTGGAACGACTGCTTGGGACCTTGAATGGAGTCGAGGGGGGAGGTGAAGGGACAGGTGTTGCATTTCTTGCTTCTCCCCTTCCTTAACCCTCGAGCTGTCTCCTCCCATTCCCCCGCCCTCGGGCTCCTCCTCCTCCCCTTTTTCCTTCCTTCTCCCCTCCCACCCCCCATCAGTCTGAAGAAGGGTTTCAGCCCGAAACGTCGCCTATTTTCTTCGCTCCATAGATGCTGCTGCACCCGCTGAGTTTCTCCAGCAAATTTGTGTACCTTCGATCTTCCAGCATCTGCAGTTACTTCTTGAACACGTTCCCATCTGATGTTGGCAGCACACTATCCCAGTGCACTATTCCCCAGCTATTGAAACTGGATTCAACCTGTCTGAGCTGGAACAACACACTCAAATCCTATCATCATCACCATCACCATCATCATCACTATCATCATCATCATCATCATCATCTTGGGTCTCTGTGTTCAACTTCCCATGTACATTCATGGTCTGTAATGACTTTCCGTCATTCACTGCTTGGTGTCTGAAGTGAACTGCAGTACTGAAGTTTATGATGTATAAACGTATGCTTCACAGAACACAAAATTACACTTTGCCTGATTGTCAATAATCTCTCCCCAGTCGTTTTTGTACCTCAGGTATCACCGCTCTGCTGCTGGTGAAAACTATTCATAATGCACTATTCTGAAAGTTTAGCATGCATGAAATAAATTCTCACATTATCTCAATCCATGGTGTATAATTTACACCGAAGATGCCCATCATCTGTTTAGCAATGAATCAGATAGCTGTGATGTTGAAGGCAAAGCCATTTGTGCAGTGAGAATTGTGGATAGAACAGCTGTTGGACTTAAAAGTGGAAATTCTCTCTGCATTCTTTTGAAATATGCCAATGTATCTTTATGTCCATTTTTGAAGGCCTGATTTTATTGGAACCTACAACAGTACAGCACTCCCTCAAGACGGGACTAAAATCTCATTCGAGATTTGAACATGATTTTATTCAGCAGTAAAATGGATTGATTTAGAAGGGGAGGGGGAGAAGAGAAGGAGAAAGAGTAATGAAGGAAGGAAGCTTATTTCAGAGTACAGTTGGTCCAGATTACCAGGAGATGAAGGATGGTAGGAACTGATGACTGCATTCTCCGTAAGAAGTTAGATTCTTTCATCTCTGGCTTCTGTCCAACAATTTGCTAATCAACAACCCCCCCCCCCTTCACCTGTAGGGTCTCAACCCAAAACGTCACCCATTCCTTCTCTCCAGAGATGCTGCCTATCCTGCTGAGTTATTCCAGCATTTTGTGTCTATCCACCTATTACTTGGCAGTCACTTTCTTGCTCCTCCTCTCTTCCAGCTTTGTTCTCCCACCACCTCCTTCTCCTTACCACAATCATTCTGTAGCATGCTCCCGACCAGAAACAGCATCCATCCATGCACATCAGAGACACTGCCTGTCCTGCAGAGTTTCTCCAGCACTTTGTCTCTTATTTTTTTTTTAAACGGGCATCTGCATTTCCTTGTTAAATGTATTTGGGTTCTAACTGCCCAAAATAATTGCCCAGTCAACATAGGAATAACATCACCTTATTGGTGTTAATTTGCAAAACACAAGGTTTAAACAAGATAAATGTCCTTGAATAATATCTCAAGTATGCAAAACACCATGGGCTCAAGAGAAGATCATGACTGGAAATAACTGATCAAATTTCCGAAGTGACACAAGTGTGCAGTGGTAGTGTTGCTGCCATACAGTTAATTGTATTTTGGAGTCACGTGAGTGATTCTGTGAAGAACCCGCTCAGCACGCATGCGCGGCATTACGTTTCAGCAGGCAACAGCGGCAGGCAGGAGTCAGGCGCTCCCGCTATAAACCCGAAAGAGAAAGCTTTAGGTAAGTACTTATCTTCAGTTTAACCAGCGACTCGCGTCTGTTTGTTGCTCCAGGTGGAGCAAAGCAGCAGACGCAAGCGGCCCCCGTTGGACCCCGGGCAAGGAGCGTTCCGCTCACGGAAGGGGGAGAGACGCCACCAGGGCCGCACACGCTGCGGTCCACAGACAGGGTGCTGCGCCGGTGCCAGTCCAGACGCAAGCGGCCCCCCCTTGAACTCCGGGGGAGTCAGGCGCTCCCGCTACGGGGTGAAAGAAACGGACCGTCAGGTGAATTCTGAGGTCGGGTTTTTCTTTCACAGGAGGAGCCTTCTGCTTTCAGGCAGAGAAGAAAGGCTCTAGAACAAACCTGTTCCCCAAGCCACGGAAGAGTGGGGGGGGCAGCAACAAGGCGCTTACCCGGCCTCCGCTAGTCCCCGACACCGCGTCCGAGCCCAGCCCGCTAGTGCCTGAGCAGCGGGCTGGAAGTTAAGCCACGGAAGAGGCGTCCGGCCGGTGGCTTCCGACTTGTCGGACGGGGACGTCTCTCCACCCGCCCGGGGGAGAGACAGCCGCCTGAGCCGCTGGAGCGGCTCCTGGAGCAGGAGCTTCAGCGAGATGCGCTTCGTGAAGGGCGCTCTCGCAGGGGGGATTTCAGGCACTCCCTCCACAGTGTCTTGTGCACTGCCCATCGCTTCTTCCTTACCCGAGGGTAGCTTTGGTGACCAGGACTGGGCTGGTCAAGAAGAGGGGACGATGGCTGAAGATCTCGGGAGTATGCAAGGGGTGCAGGAACAGGAAGAGCTGCTAGGTGTGGTGGACCGCTACGTGGCAACCCCACGTGCAGGAGGCTGTTCAAGGCCCTACAGGAGAGGTGGTCAATGAGGTATACAGCTCCAGAGAACTGTGAGTCCCTTAAAGTGCCGGCTGTAAACAGCCAAAAGTGGGGGCACGTTGGGGCAAACATTCGGAACCAGGAGCTAAAACTGCAGCGGTCCTCAGGCTCCTGACGTCAGCCATCACATCGTCTGCTCGTTCCGTGGACCATTATGGAGATTACCACAACCTTCGTAAACAAATCATAAGACCTGCCATAAAATCCTAAATTTGCGGGGTTGTGCAAAACCACAGCCACTGAGCCAGACCCACTGCTCTCTGGCAAAAATCTCACAAAGCATATGAAGGATATGGAGAGGCCTTAACAAGCTTTCGGTCTCATGAGGACAGGCCCCGGGACGAGCAAAACCAAAAACAATAAGCAGCAGCACCCCATCGTGTCCATCAGTCGACGTCTACATATGGGACTGGTGAAAGCTCGGGGTCCGCATTCTATCACAGAAAGTCTTCTTTAGACCAGGGCCCAGAGGTGACCCCATGGAAAATGTGCCACCCCCCAACGTCACCGCCACGTCAGACGACGTGTAACACTCGTTGGACCGGCAGGAAACAGAAGAATACCCATAACCATGGAGGTAGGTGGATCTGGTTCCTACCAGTATATATAGTAATACTAACACATGGGAGTCTATCACGAGTGATCAGTATATACTCAATGGCATTAGTGGATACAAATACAATTCATACTAGAAAAATTGCCACCAGGTCAACATTCACCCCAGAGGGTATATTTCCCCTCTCCGTTAAAGAAACAAGAGGGACTAGCTGAACTGGTGAGACTAATTACAAAGGGTATCATGGGAAAACCTGAACCCTTGCAATATATTCACTAAACCCAAACAAGATGGTGGATGTCACACCATCATTGACTTAACTTCACTAAATATGTTTGTTAAGTATATAAATTTCAAAATGGAACCGGTTGTTACTGCTAAACAACTAAATTCCAAAGGATACTTCATGGCAAGCATTGATCTTAAAGATGTTTACTATTTAGTACCATTCACAAGGATCATCGCAGATACCTGAAATTTACCTGGATGGGGCAGCTATAGCAGTTTAAAGCGATGTCTTAAATGGTAGGCAAGACCATGGAATTGACTATGTTAGCTGTGTCAGCTACAAAACAGTTATTCGAAACCCTGGGATTGTCTTACATCCAGATAAATCTAAGTTTAAGCATCCACAATCATGGACTGCTTGGGCTTCACAATTAATTCAGTCTACGTGACTGTAACATTGCCACGAGACAAAATAGTTGAATTGGCACAATCATGCAACAATTTAATGGTCAACAAACTACCAACTGCTCAACAAGTAACAGAGTAATTGGAAAAATGGTTTTCCGGCTACATAATTCGGACCTTTGCACCAAAAACAACATAGAGGTCATTATGATCGTGTCATGAAGTTACCACTGAAGCAGTATCAGAACTACAGTGGTGGGCAAAAAACGTTTGGCATAGTTTACAGCCCTATTGTCATCACTAACCCTATGTTAGTTATCCAAACAGATGCCAGTGCTCAAGGCTGGGGAGCAACTAACTCTATATCTAGCACAGGTAATAGATGGACTAACCCGGAGTCATCATCACCACTTACACTGGGCATTAATTATCTAGAGATGTTGGGTGACTTTTATGGTTTAAAAGCGTATGCACAAATATCCGTCACTTACATGTACGGTTACAAATAGATAATACTATGGTGGTGGCCTACATTAACCATATGGACGGCATAAAATCGGTATCATGCGACAAGTTGGTCAACACAATTTGGCAATGGTGTGTCCAAAGACATATTTGGCTATCAGCAACTTACCTGCCAGGTAAGCTAAATGCAGTGGCAGACACTAGGCCACGTAAATTTAGTGACAACATCGAATGGATGTTAAAACCCCCCCCCAAAAAAAGTTATCAAGCAATATGACACGCCAGATATCGATTTATTTGCATCAAGGCTAAATCAACAGGTACCTATGTATGTCTCTTGGGAACCAGACCTGAGGCAGCAGCGGTAGATGCGTTCGCGCTGGATTGGGGAAATTCTTCTTCTATGCATTTCCTCCCTTCTGCCTCATCAGTCGGGGACTACGCACAATACAAATGGACTCTGCTTCAGGTATTTTGATAGTACCCGACTGGCCTACGCAGCCATGGTTCCCAATACTCCATGACATGGTTGTTGAAACTCCGATGGTATTCCCCAGTGACCCAGAGTTATTAACACCCAGTGTCGGGCACAAGCCACCCGTGCCATGAAAAAATCAAACTCCTGGGTTGCAGATTCTGCACAAACCACTTCTGGGACTGGGATTATCATAACAAACCGTCAACACCATGTCAGCATCCCTCCGAACATCCACTAAAAAACAGCACTTGTCCAGCATCAAGAAATGGGAGAAGTACTGCTTGGATACAGGGACCACTTACTCAACTGCTACAGTTACCAACGTACTGGAATTCCTGGCGAACCTTCACCACGATGAAGGACTCAGCTACAGAGCTATCAACACAGCTAGAAGTGCCCTGCTTGTCTATTTAAAACCAGCTCCAGGACAACAGGCCATGGGGTCCCACTCGCTGGTGGTCAAACTAATGAAGGGTATTTACAACTCTAACCCCCTAGACAAAGGTACACCCATACATGGGATGCCAGTGTGGTCCTGACATACCTCAGGGGATGGCCACCAGCCAGATCTCTCAACCTGGAACAATCTATGCTCTAAACACTCATGTTGATGGCACTTGTATCTGCACAGAGGTTCCAGTCACTACACCTATTGCGACTGGGCACCATGCTCACAGCTCCAGACCAGATCTCTGTCGTTATCCAGGGAATGATCAAACAGAGCAGACCAGGAACACCTAATCCAGTCGTGGAATTCTGGGCTTACCCGCCAGAAACACAGTTATGTGCCATGACTCTACTATCCTACATAGACACAACCATAATATTCGAGGGAGATGAAAAGCCTTGTGGGTCAGTCATAAAAAACCTTATGGTCGGGTGACGAGCCAAACCATTTCGAGATGGCTCAAGCAGGTGCGAAAAGCTGCTGGGATAAAAACTAACATGTACAAATTTCATTCCACCAGGGCAGCATCCACGTTGACGGGTAAAATAATGGATGTGGCGGCGCGGCTCTGGCTGCAGCGGCTTACCGGCGGTCCCGTTGTCTTTGTGTTTTTTATGTTGTTTATTTGTTTGGTTAGTTTAGTTTTTTGGTTTTAGCTTTGTGTTTTGGGGGGGGGGGGGGTTGAAACGGGGTTTGCAGTCTCTCCCTGCGGGGGAATACGACCTTTTTGTCGTATTCCCCTTCTCTGCCTCCGTCTGCGCTGAGGCCTAAATGGAGCTGACGACCTCGAGGCTCCGGAGGCAGAGCACCGTCAGGACTCGCTCTGAGCTCGCTCCCGTGAGGGTGGTCCGGCTCAGGGCTGGAAGAGGTTGGGACGCTCCCGTGAGGGCGGCCAGCCCGAGGGTGGAACGAGGCTCCCGTCGGAGCGGCCGAGCTCGGGAAGGTGCGGCGCTGGCAGCCCGAGGGAGGTTCGGTGCCCAAGTCGGGGCGGCCCGGTCCGGGGGGAGAAGCGACGCCCAAGTCGGGGCGGCCCGGTCCGGGGGGAGAAGCGACGCCCAAGTCGGGGCGGCCCGGTCCGGGGGAGGTTCGGCGCCCAAGTCGGGGCGGCCCGGTCCGGGGGAGAAGCGGCGCCCAAGTCGGGGCGGCCCGGTCCGGGGGGAGGTTCGGCGCCCAAGTCGGGGCGGCCCGGTCCGGGGGGAGAAGCGACGCCCAAGTCGGGGCGGCCCGGTCCGGGGGAGGTTCGGCGCCCAAGTCGGGGCGGCCCGGTCCGGGGGGAGAAGCGACGCCCAAGTCGGGGCGGCCTGGTCCGGGGGAGGTTCGGCGCCCAAGTCGGGGCGGCCCAGCCCGAGGCTGAAGATGGCGCAGTACTCACGTGAGGATGGCTGGGACGGTGTTCTGGCGGCGGTGGCCTGAGTCCGGGGTTCGGCCGCGGGCCAGCAGCTGTTTCTGCAGGACTGGTGGGCGGCAGCTTCAACCACCCTGGGCCACGGTGTTTGAGCCGCGGGACTGTTCTTAACATCGCCCGGGGGGGGGGGGGGGGTATCGCCCCAGCGCAGAGGGAGAAGAGGAGGGAAGAGACTGCGACCTAAGACTTTTGCCTCCATCACAGTGAGGAGATGCTGGGTGGACTCACTGTGGTGGATGTTAATATGTGTTTATTGTTGTTTTATTGTATTGTATTATATGTATGACTGCTGCAATTTCGTTCAGACTAAGTCTGAATGACAATAAAAGGCTATCTATCTATCTATCTATCTATCTATCTATCTATCTATCTATCTATCTATCTATCTATCTATCTATCTATCTATCTATCTATCTATCTATCTATCTATCTTTCTATCTATCTATCTATCTATCTATCTATCTATCTATCTATCTGCCTATAAACCACATCCTGGCTAGAGCAGGATTGTGGGGGGAAAGACCGTTCAGAAAATTTTATAATAAGCCGTTGGCAAAACCTGTTTCAGTTGCAGGAACGATTTTACAGACTGCAAATATTTAATTTAAGCCCAGGGGAGCAATTTAATTTCTTTGTTGTTATTGTTAAAAAATACCATTGTGCTTTTCTACAAAGAGATTCATTCGTTGATTACGATAACACACTTCCTCCCTCAAAGACTTCGGCAGTGATGTAGTAATAACTGTTACACGATTTGAAATCACAGAGCTTTGGAATCTTCACAGAATCACTCATGTGACTCCGAAGTAAAATAGTAAGATTAAACGAGAACTTACCAGTTTGAAGTTTGATCTGGATTTTATGAGGAGTTACGATGAGGGATTACGTGCCCTCCGCTCCCACCCTCAATAATATGGGTCAAATTCATAAACTGATGTCTCCTTGCCTTTACTATGTTTACTTCAATAACTGTGTCTATCTGTGATTCCACACCGCTGCTTTGAAGTATGCCGCACGTGCGGCTGAACGGGTTCTTCACGTAATCCCTCATCGTAACTCCTCATAAAATACAGATCAAATTTCAAACTGGTAAGTTCTCATTTAATCTTACTATTTTAGTTTAGGAATGAATTGCAGATGCTGGTTTAAATCGAAGATACTAACAAAATGCTGGAGTAACTCAGCGGACAGGCAGCATCTCTGGAGAGAAGGAATGGGTGGCGTTTCGGGTCAAGACCCTTCTTCAGACTCCTTCAGAGGATGAAGAAGAATCTCGACCCGAAATGTCACCCATTCCTTCTCGCCAGAGATGCTGCCTGTCTGTTGAGTTACTCCAGCATTTAGTGTCTATCTTTAGTTTAGTTATGTTTAGTTCAATTTAGTTTAAAGATACAGTGCGGAAACAGGCCCTTTAGCCCACCGATTTCGCACCAACCAACATTCCCTGTGCACTAAAAAACTATCCTTCACAAACTACGGACAAGCTACAATCTTTACCAAAGTCAATTAATCTGCAAACCTGTAAGTCTTTGGAGTATAGGAGCATGCAGAGAAAACCCATACGGGTCACAGGGAGAACATTTAAACTCTGTACAAGCAGCACCAGTTGTCAGGATCGAACCCATGTTTCTGGAGATGTAAGTCGGCAATTCTACCATTGTGCCACCGTGCCGTCCACAAGTAGATTCAACAGTGGGATAACATGGAACCAGTGTGCACTAGTGATTGATTGTTGGGCATGGACTCGGTGGGTCAAAGGGCCTGTTTCCATGCTGTATGCTTAAGTAAGTACTATGTTGATTTGAAACTGGATGCATTGTGTTTGATTCTGAAAATAACCCTGCATATAATATTATAATGTTTCTATGGTTCTATAATGTAACAATGAGATAAACAGAAAATTGATTTTGAATTCTAACCCAGCAATCAATTGTTGTTCCACTCCACAAACTTCATAGACAATATGTTATGTTCTAATAAGAAATATGAAACCTATACCTAAAGAGAGAAAAGCCTTATTTTATTCAGATGCAGGAAACAAATATTTATATGTTACATTGATGAACGAGGTACTGATGCGCCAATCTATACAGGTCAAATAATCTATCAACATTTCTAGATGTAAAGAGTAATGACATGGAGACTGCATAAGAAAAAGTCACCAGTACCAATATTATTTGTAGAGGTAAAACATTTGTAAAAAGTAGAGTCTAACATACAGTAGATGTAATCATGAAGAAGCCGCATTAGTACTTTAAAGAAATTTAACATCTCAGAATACTCAAACAAACATCTACAGATGCAGTGTAGAAAGTATCCTGAATTGTTGCATCTGGCCTAGCACAGCAGAAATACAAGAGTAGTGGATTCAACCAGGCCTGCACAGCCTTTCCCATTATCAAAGTGGCTTGATGAGGCACTGTCTCTTGAAGGTGGCATCTATCATCAAGTATCTCCATCATCCCATATTTTTGCTGCTACCATTGACCAAGAGGTTCAGACGTCAGAGGACTCACACCACCAAGTTCAGGAACAACTACTTTCCGACAACCATTAATTTCTTGAACCGACCCGAACAACCCAAATCATACCTTGGTAGTAATAATAATAATAATAATAATAATAATAATAATAATACATTTTATTTATTGGGTGCCTTTCAGACATCTCAAGGACACCTTACATAGATTAACAGGAATATAAACATATAATCAGAAAATAAATAACAAAGACATCACAGAAACACAAATTAAAAACAGAATTCAGTCCAAAAATCAAAAATCAAAAACACAATAGTAGAACATTATGAACTGACTGAGTTGGCATGCTGCGCTTGTTCCATTTGCTTGTTCCATTTGCCTGCATTTGGCTTATATCTCCCCAAATCCTGCTTATCCTTATATCTGTACAAATGGAATTTTGAAAGTTATAATTGTATCCCTTCCATAGTTTCCCCTGACAGCTCAGTCTGGATACGGATTTCCACTGCCTTACCACCAAAAAATGTCTCTTTAAGCTTCCTCCTTACACTCTAAGAATTCTCTTCCATAGGAAGAAGACTGTGAGCACTTACTGGATCACGCCCCTCTTGTTCTTGCACACTTCAATAAAATTACCCTTCAGCAGCTTATGCTCTAAAGAAAGAAGTCCCAGTCTCTCCCTATAATTTTCTGATGAAAGGTCATTGACTTGAAGGGCTATCTCTGTTTCAAGTTGAATTCAAGTCGAATATGCGCAAGTATGGTTAAGTACTTATATAAATGATAAATCTTGTTTTCAACAGCATCATAAGCTCATCGACTCAGAATAATACAAAACAGGATATAATGCACAAACTACGCATAAAAATACCATACTATTACATAGAAAAGAACAATAGACTGTGCAAAAACATAATTAGATTTAAAAAAAAACAAGTCCATGCTAGTGCAAGAGGTAGATCATAGTGTTCCATTGTCAAGGAGACATGGAAGTTGTACAGGTTGGTTTAACAATGTGATAGTTGTAGAAAGGTAGCTGTTCCAGAACCTGTTACTATGGGACTTTACTCATCTATATCTCCTGACCATTGGTGGCAGTGGGAAGAGATCATGGCCCAGATGGTGGGGATCCTTGGTGATAGATGCTGCCTTCATGAGGCATCAAAACATTTAGATACTGTTGATGATGGGAGGGGCTGTGCCCATGTGAGTCCACCACTCTCTACAGCTTTTGGCATTCCTCTGCACTGAAATTGCCATACCACGTCATGATGCAATCTGTCCTGATACATTCTTAAGCCCATCTGTAGAATCTTGTTGGAGTTTTGGGAAACACAAAAAATCTCTTTAAATTCCTGATAAAGTAGAGGTGATGTTGCTCCTTCACGATTACTTCCATGTGCTGGGCCGAAGACAGACCATTGAGATGTTAACGCCCAGAAATTTGAAGCTGCTAATTCTCTCCTCCACCGACCCACCACTGAAAACAGACAATGTGGGTGATGTTTCGGGACTTGACTCAAAATGTCACCCATTCCTTCTCTCCAGAGATGCTGCCTGTCCTGCTGAGTTATTCCAGCTTTTTGTGCCTATCTTCGTTAAACCAGCATCTACAGTTCCTTCTTACACACTGAATCGTACAATCATGGGTGTAAAG
This sequence comes from Leucoraja erinaceus, assembly GCF_028641065.1. NCBI lineage: Eukaryota > Metazoa > Chordata > Chondrichthyes > Rajiformes > Rajidae > Leucoraja > Leucoraja erinaceus. The sequence goes on from NC_073380.1 coordinate 103,790,131, forward strand.
ACTGTAGATCAGAGGGTGAAGCACAAAGCCTTGAGGTGCACCTATGTTTATGGTTAGCGAGGAGGAGATGTAACTGATTTACACTGATTGAGGTCTGCAAATAAAGAAGTCAAAGATCTAGTTACAAAAAAAGATATGGAATACTCAGGTCATTGAGAATGGTGATGGGATTGGATGGGCTTAAAATGCTTTCCCTCATAAATGCTGCTGATCCCATTTGTAGTAAGACAGTTTTGAAATTCACAGTCATGTTCTGCCTCCCTTCCATGTCTTCATCAGATATGTATTGCCTGCATACTACATGCTCACTGATGCATATCAGACTCAGTTTCCCACAGCATGGCACTATTGTGAAGCTCGGAGAATATCAGCAGTATTTAGTTAGATTTATGGTGGCTTCTCTTATTTGACAGCAATTTATAGCAGGGGGTTGTTTTTTTGGTTTCATCACCAATATAAACAACCAACACTTGATTTTTTGACAGAGCATGCTGCACATGATCAAATGCCACTGCCAACGAAGGCCAGCACCATTATCACCCAATTTTCATGTTCATATGTTGTAGGAGTAGAATTAGACCATGGGGCCTATCAAGTCTACTCCGCCATTAAAACATGGCTGATTTATCTCTCCTTCTCAACCCCATTCTCCTGCCCTCTCCCCAGATGATCAGGAACTACAGGAGACAGCAGGGGAGTGGACAGCTCCCCATCCACATGCATGATGCTGAGGTTGAAAGGGTCAGCAGCGTCAAGTTCCTCGGTGTGCACATCACTGAGGACCTCTCTTGGACACTGCACACGGACACAATAACTAAGACAGCCCGCCAGCTGTGTTTTTTCCTGAGAAGACTGAGTAAGTTTGGCATGAACGCCAGCATCCTCACAAACCTCTACAGATGCACCATCGCGAGTCTGCTGACGGGCTGCATCACAGTCTGGTACGGGAACTGTTCTGCCCACAGCCGCAAATCACTACAGAGAGTGGTGAGGGCAGCACACAGCACATCACTGGCAACTGTCTCCCGGCCATTCAGGACATTTTCCACCGGCGGTGCCTGCGGAAGGCACACAGTATCATCAAGGACCACAGCCACCCAGCACGCAGACTGTTACATAGAAACATAGAAACATAGAAATTAGGTGCAGGAGTAGGCCATTCGGCCCTTCGAGCCTGCACCGCCATTCAATATGATCATGGCTGATCATCCAACTCAGTATCCCGTACCTGCCTTCTCTCCATACCCCCTGATCCCCTTAGCCACAAGGGCCACATCTAACTCCCTCTTAAATATAGCCAATGAACTGGCCTCAACTACCCTCTGTGGCAGAGAGTTCCAGAGATTCACCACTCTCTGCGTGAAAAAAGTTCTTCTCATCTCGGTTTAAAGGATTTCCCCTTTATCCTTAAGCTGTGACCCCTTGTCCTGGACTTCCCTAACATCGGGAACAATCTTCCTGCATCTAGCCTGTCCAACCCCTTAAGAATTTTGTAAGTTTCTATAAGATCCCCTCTCAATCTTCTAAATTCTAGAGAGTATAAACCAAGTCTATCCAGTCTTTCTTCATAAGACAGTCCTGACATCCCAGGAATCAGTCTGGTGAACCGTCTCTGCACTCCCTCTATGGCAATAATGTCCTTCCTCAGGTTTGGAGACCAAAACTGTACGCAATACTCTAGGTGTGGTCTCACCAAGACCCTGTACAACTGCAGTAGAACCTCTCTGCTCCTATACTCAAATATAGACTGTTCTCCTTGTTACCGTCAGGCAGGCGATATAGGAGTATGGCTGCATGTACCATCAGACTTAAGAACAGTTTTTATCACCAGGCCATCAGGCTTCTGAACTCATAATTACATTTCACATCATATATGTTGATTATTTTATTATTGACGTTTTACCTTAACAATGTCATTTTTATTTTATTTTATCCTTGTGATATTATTGCTGAGGTGACCCGTTGTCTTGTCAAACACATTTCATTGCACCGTTGACCCTGTATTAACCTACATTTGACAAATAAAACTGAATTGAAATTGAAATTGAAATTGAATAACCCCTGACACCCATACGAATCAAGAATCTATCAATCTCCACCTTAAAAATATCCATTGACTTGGCCACGACAGCCATCCGTGGCAATGAATTGCACATATTCACCACCCTCTGACTAAATAAATTCCTCCACATCACCTTTCTGAAGGTACGTCCTTTAATTCTGAAGCTGTAAACTCTAATCCTAGACTCTCTCATTAGTGGAAACATCCTCTTCACATTCACTCTAGCAAGGCCTTTCACTGTTTGGTAAGCTTCACTTTTAAAACCAATCAAACCTCTCATCTACAAAAGGCTCAACTTCTAGTTTAGTTTAGAGAAAGAGCGCGGAAACAGGCCCTTCGGCCCACCGAGTCCTCGCCGACCAGCAATTCCTGCAAAATAATACTATCCTACACACATTAGGGACAATTTACACTTACACCAAGCCAATTAACTTACAAACCTATACGTCTTTGGAGTGTGGAAGGAAACCAAAGATCTCAGAGAAAACTCATGCAGTCACGGGGAGAATGTACAAACTCCATACAGACAGTATCTGTGGTTGGGATCAAACCCAAGACTCTGGCACAGCAAGCGATGTAAGGCAGCAACTGTACCACTGCGCCACCATGCTGCCCTGTGCATTCTTGTGCGTTTACGGCAGAATTTATCACATTTATCAAATATATTTGTTTCAAAATTTCTCAAGTACAACTGTGAATTTTGATGTTCAACCCTCATAATCCGTTGCTCCTTTCTCCCATGACAAAGTTTATGTAACTGCATGGTGCATTTAAATCAACAGAGGTACGCTTAGCTCCTTATTTTTAAGCCTATTCAACCCCTGGACATGGGTTTAGGTTTATTATTTTCACGTGTACCAAGACACAGTGAAAAGCTTTGTTTTGCAAACTATCCAATCAGACCAGGTAATATTATGCATAAATACAATCATCAAACTTGAGTACGAAAGGTACAAAGTGTAAGATGCAGAGTACAACATATAGTTCTCAGCATTATAGCACATCAGTCCCATAGTTAAAGTCCAATATCTGCAATGTGACAGTACTTTAGCTTATGGAAGAACTGTTCTGAAGCCTGATGTATGTTTTGAAGTATGTTTTTAATGGTTCTTTGTGTGTCGTGTGGGGGGTGGTGTGGTGGGTGAGGGGGAAACCGCTTCGGTTGCCTCCTCCATGGAGAGGCGACTTTTTCCAGGTCGCCTCCCCCGTGGTCTAACAGTGAGGAGACGCGCTTGGGGCTTCAGCGGCAGGCGCAGCGTGGACTCTCGTCATGGAGCGAGTGAGCCCTCGCTGGGGCTCGCTGGAGGGGAGCGCTCCGTTTCGCTGGCCCGCTGTAGCCGGCAGCCTGAAGCTGCGGTCTGCAGAGTTTCAGCTGGCGCGGCGTCTGCAGCCTGGGATCCCTTGTGGGGGACCCGGGGGAAGAAGGAGCTTCCACCGTCGGCCCGCGGCCAACTTCTACCGCATGGACCCGGCATGGACTTAACATCATCCCTGGAGGGGAGCTTCGACCGCCGGCCCTGCGGTCTGCGATGCTTCTGGCTGCGGCGCGGCGGGGACTTTAAATCTTCTACCGCCGGCTTGCGGCCTACACCAGCCTGAAGCCGCGGTCTCCGGTGGGGAAGAGCCGACTATGGACTGGCTCTGGACTCTGGTCCCGACCACGGGGGGGGAAATGGAGGAGGACCGGCCAATTTTTGTGCCTTCCACCATAGTGATGAATGCTGTGGTGGATGTTTGTTTTAAATTTTTATTGTGTATTGTGTGTTCTTTATCATTGTACCGCTGCTGACATATTCATTTCACTTGCACTTTATGTGCAATGTGACAAATAAACCCGTATTGTATTGTATTGTATTGTATTGATAGCAGACAGGAAAAAGTTTTTCCTAGGTCTGATGATCCGTACTTTCAAACTCCTGTATCTTTTGTCAGGCAAGAACAAGTAGAAGGAGGAATGACGGGGGTGGGACAAGTTTTTGATTATGTTGGCAGCTTTTCCAAGGCAGCTTGGTGTAGATGGAGGCAATGGTGTCATGCGCAATAGGACCTGGGGCAGGTCTCCATATAAGGTTGACATGCCAATTCTGACTTTTTAATATTTTGCTCATTGTGGGTGACTAGTGTAGCTCACTGACTTGATAATATGGAATTATTTAACTGTGAGTCATCATTGGGATATATCAGCAGTCTTCATTTGCCATCATAGTGAGCAATTTTTAAATAAATAATCACAATGTTAGATGATATCTGGCAAATCACCCCATGTCTTTTTGACATGCGAGTATTTCACTTCCTTGTATAACATTATTTTCACTAATTTGACAGGAACATTAATTTTGTGTATTTTAACCTGGTGCATTATTATATCTAGGCTTGAGGTATTGGAAGGCATCAAAAATGACAATTGAATTTCCAAATGATTCCTGTTCTTCGGGTTCAACAAACTTTGCATCTTTTCAATACAGCTCCCGCTGATCTTTTTCGCACATGATGGCAGGACTGAAACTAGCAACACAAATTGAGAAGATCATGGAAGCAGACTGACAAGTTTCTGCGATTAATTTCCTGTGACGTAGAAAATCCAAATCAAGAAGTTTGGTTAAATTTATTTTAAATATGCTTAGAAAAAACAAGACTCGTATTTATTCGTATCTTAACTGCAAAAAAAATATTGAATTATCTGAGATATTATCGCTAGATATCGATTTATTTGCATCTAGACTAAAGCACCAGGTACCTATGTATGTCACTTGGGAACCAGACCCAGAGGCAACAGCGGTAGATGCGTTTGCGCTGGATTGGGGACATTTTTCTTCTATTCATTTCCTCCCTTCTGCCTCATCAGTCGGGGGCTACGCACAGTACAAATGGACTCTGCTTCAGGTATTTTGATAGTACCAGACTGGCCTCCACAGCCATGGTTCCCAATACTCCATGACATGGTTGTTGGAACTCCGATGGTATTCCCCAGTGACCCAGAGTTATTAATACCCAGTGTTGGGCACAAGCCACCCGTGCCATGAGAAAATCAAACTCCTGGGTTGCAGATGCTGCGCAAACCACTTCTGGGACTGTGATTATCATAACAAACCGTCGACACCATGTCAGCATCCCTCTGAACATCCACTAAAAAACAGCACTTGTCCAGCATCAAGAAATGGGAGAAGTACTGCTTGGATACAGGGACCACCTACTCAACCGCTACAGTTACCAATGTACTGGAATTACTGGCGAACCTTCACCACAATGAAGGACTTCAGCTACAGAGCCTTCAACACAGCTAGAATTGCCCTGCCTGTCTATTTAAAACCAGCTCCAGGACAACAGGCCATGGGGTCCCACCAGCTGGTGGTCAAACTAATGAAGGGTATTTACAACTCTAACCCCTAGACCAAGGTACACCCATATATGGGATGTCAGTGTGGCTCAGGTGATGCCCACCAGCCAGATCCCTCAACCTGAAACCATCTATGCTCAAAACACTCATGTTGATGGCACTTGTAGCTGCACAGCGGGTCCAGTCACTACACCTATTGCAACTGGACACCATGCTCACAGCTCCAGACCAGATTTTTGTAGTTATCCAGGGAATGATCAAACAGAGCAGACCAGGAACACCTAATCCAGTCATGGAATTCCGGGCTTACCCGCCAGAAACACGGTTATGTGCCATGACCCTATTATCCTACATAGACACAACCAAAATATTCGAGGGAGATGAAAAGCCTTGTGGGTCAGTCATAAAAAACCTTATGGTCGGGTGACGAGCCAAACCATTTCGAGATGGCTCAAGCAGGTGCTAAAAGCTGCTGGGATAAAAACTAACATGTACAAAGTTCATTCCACCAGGGCAGCATCCACGTCGATGGCTAAAATAATGGACGTGCCTATAAACCACATCCTGGTTACAGCAGGATGGTGGGGGAAAGACTGTTCAGAAATTTTATAATAAGCCGTTGGCAAAACCTGTTTTATTTGCAGGAAAGATTTCCAGACTGCAAATATTTAATTTATGCCCAGGGGAACAATTTAATTTCTTTGTTGTTATTGTTAAAAAATACCATTGTGTTTTTCTACAAACAGATTCATTGGTTGATTACGATAACACACTTCCTCCCTCAAAGACTTCGGCAGTGATGTAGTAATAACTGTTACACGGTTTGAAATCACAGAGCTTTGAAATCTTCACGGAATCACTCACGTGACTCTGAAGTAAAATAGTAAGATTAAACGAGAACTTACCAGTTTGAAGTTTGATCTGTATTTTATGAGGAGTTACGATGAGGGATTGCGTGCCTTCCGCTCCCACCCTCAATAATATGGGTCAAATTCATAAACTGATGTCTCCTTGTCTTTACTATGTTTACTTCAATAACTGTGTCTATCTGTGATTCCACACCGCTGCTTTGAAGTATGCCGCGCATTCGTGCTGAATGGGTTCTTCACGTAATCCCTCATCGTAACTCCTCATAAAATACAGATCAAACTTCAAACTGGTAAGTTCTCGTTTAATCTTACTATTAACCATATAACCATATAACCATATAACAATTACAGCACGGAAACAGGCCATCTCGACCCTTCTAGTCCGTGCCGAACACATAATCTCCCCTAGTCCCATATATCTGCGCTCAGACCATAACCCTCCATTCCCTTCCCATCCATATAACTATCCAATTTATTTTTAAATGATAAAAACGAACCTGCCTCCACCACCTTCACTGGAAGCTCATTCCACACAGCTACCACTCTTTGAGTAAAGAAGTTCCCCCTCATGTTACCCCTAAACTTCAGTCCCTTAATTCTCATGTCATGTCCCCTTGTTTGAATCTTCCCTACTCTCAGTGGGAAAAGCTTTTCCACGTCAACTCTGTCTATCCCTCTCATCATTTTAAAAACCTCTATCAAGTCCCCCCTTAACCTTCTGCGCTCCAAAGAATAAAGCCCTAACTTGTTCAACCTTTCTCTGTAACTTAGTTGCTGAAACCCAGGCAACATTCTAGTAAATCTCCTCTGTACCCTCTCTATTTTGTTGACATCCTTCCTATAATTAGGCGACCAAAATTGTACACCATACTCCAGAATTGGCCTCACCAATGCCTTGTACAATTTTAACATTACATCCCAACTCAAACATTACATCCTATACTCAAATCTGATTAATCTGGGTCTGATTAATCAGACATTAATCTGGGTTTCTTTCCCCCCCCCCAAAAAAAAAATGTAAAATGGAGAATTGATGGAAATAACATTCAGAAAATCATGCCGAATTGTAGTGTATATATTTTAGTGTATATGATGTATCTATTTGTAGTGTATATATATTGTAGTGTATATATTGATTGTAGGTATAAATTGATCATGTTTCAAATAATAGACAGTATTGTAATAAACATAATTATAATTATTGTAATAATGATTGTAATAATTATAATGATATATAATTATAAGCCAATTATAAAAAAGTCCAAAGTTGGGGCCAGAGCAGAATTCGGAAAGTGACAAAACAAATTCCAACAGGTTGGATAAGAAGAATCTGGAGGCACAAGAGACTGTGGAAGCTGGAATCTGCACTTGAAAATGAGCTGTAGAAGGGCTCAGTGAGTTGAGCAGCATCTGTGGAAGAAAATAAATTGTTGATATTTCGGATCAAGTCAGCAGACAGAGTGGGTGATGAGTGGAAACAGACAAGGAAAAGAAAGTGAAAAACAAGTCGATGGTCCAAATGTGGATTCGACACAAAAATCTGATCTGAGATATTTTGACACAAAAGCACAAGCCTAGATTTATAGTGGAATGCGCACATTAATATATTATTTTAATTTCATTCTTGCTTAAAAAGGAGGGCTTGTATATGGTATCTCTGAGCAAGTGACATGCTATTCACCCTGTAGCCCTGTGCTTATTGATATTTTGATCCTATTGGACAGGTGAGTCATGTGGTGCACTTGATTTACAATAATATTAGACATCAGTTGAGGTAGTTTCCCCTCATACAGCTTCACATCTGAAGTGATTAATATCTTTGATCTCTATGATATGCATGGTACATCAACTGTCCATATCATAACCCTGCACCATTTCACTACAGCTCATCTCCCTTCCAGTTCCCATGGATTTCTTTCCGTCTTCCGTAGCTTCTCTTCTCTGATCTTCTGCTGTTCTTCCTTTCTTCCATCTGATGCATGTCCAAATTGAACTATAGGAAAGGATCGGCCCATTTTCTGCAATAACATTTTATAACAAGCAGAGAATTCCAGAGATTCACTGCTCTCTGTGTGAAAAATGTTTTTCTCATCTCGGTCCAAAAAAAAAATCTAATAATGCAGACTCCGAATGTCAAATCCACGAGCTCGTATTATATCAAGCATCTTCTTTAAAAGGAGCTTATAAAGCCCTTCTGAAAATCAAGATACATCATATTAACCTCATTACTGTCATCTATTAACTTTATTAGACTCTCAAAGAGATCACAATAAATTCATTAGGTTTGACATATCTTTCATAAATTCATAAAGCTGGGCTGACAAAGATTTATTACTGTTATTTATACTCTTGAACTGCTGTGAATGAATCCAATATTTCTTTTCAAATGTGATATCAAGGCATCATTGGACCATTTCGTGCCAGGATCATGCTTCAGTCTTTTGGGGGGAAAAAATTAAAATCTCAGTTTTTTTATTTTCAGTCATTTGCTTCCTTAAGAACACTAGTTTTGATTGGAGATTGACTTTTACGATGCTGGATAAACTATCTTGTTTTGAAAGTCTGTTAATTGCAGTGCAGAATGAATATTGCCCACCACAGATTGATGCACAACATCTGATGCATGTTATTGGGCAAAATAGTGACAAAACTTTAAGAAATTGATGATTAAATCATATTGATATTTTTATGCTTTCATGAAAAAATGCGAATGAGTTTCACATCTTCAGCTGAATGTAACATTGGATATAATCATTGCGCTCATCACCGATGAAGATAATCACACGATTACATTATAGGTTAAAACATTTGCATCGGCTGTCATTTATGTGGTGTGGCATTGGTCATGGCACCGGTGCAGCAATGACTGCACTGGCACTCGTAGCAAAGTGAACCACACAACAGGATTCATTTCCAATGTCAAACAATAGTATCCACAATGTCCAGATCCACTCACGGGACCCTCATCATCAGTGCGGAGGTATTGGCAACTTGGATTCATCCCAACAGCTTCCCCTGATCTCAAGAAATAGTGTTGACAGTCACAGGTTTTTTTCAGGTGGCTCAATCTTCTTCTGAACCACAGAACCACACAGTGGATCTTCCACTTTATCTCCTTTACTTGTCTTCCTCCTTCCTCTCTCTCTCCTTTACCTATCATCCCCTCTCCTTTGCCTGCCCTCCTACATCTTCTTCCATTTCTCCTTTACCTGCAATCCTCCTCCTTCTTCCTCCTTTACCTGTATTCCACCTTCTTCCTCTGAAATCCATGGTAGGATTCTCAAAATGGGCGCACAACACGCAGCAATTAAAGAGAGATGGGAACTGGAAGATGCATAATAAGTTGCCTCGTCTTTACTACATGGGGCTTAGGAGGATTGGAAATAATCCAGGAAATATAGGCCACTGAACCTCACATCTGTGGTAGGGAAACTATTGGAGAGGATTCTTGGGATATAATTTCCTTTCATTTACAAAAGCTAATTAGGGACAATCAACATGACCACATGTCAGCTCATGTCTTACGAACTTGATTGAAATTTTTGAAGAGGTGACAAAGATGATCAATGATGTTTAAGCAGGAACTGCAGATGCTGGAAAATCGAGACTCATGGTCTGAAGAAGGGTCTCGACCCAATCCGTCACCTATTTCCTTCACTCCATAAATGCTGCTTCACCCACTGAGTTTCTCCAGTATTTTTGTCTACCAAGGTGATCAATGAGGTTAGGACAGTGGTTGTTGTCTACATGGAAGTTAGCAAGACTTTTGATAAAGTCGCTCATGATAAACTGATCCAGAAGATTAGAATCCATGATGACTTGCTTGGTTGGATTCAGAACTGGCTGACTGGAAGAAGGTAGAGGGCTCTGGTGGAAGGGTTTATTTCTGGCTGGAGGTCAGTGACCAGTAGAATTGAGCAGGAATCTGTGCTGGGACCTCTGTTTGTGATACATTTGCAAACAACTTTGACATAAATGTAGAAGGGTTGGTTAGTAAGTTTGCCAATGACATCAACATTGGTGGAGTTGCAGGCAGTGAGGAAGATTGCCAAAATATGCAGTGGGAAAATGATCGGCTACGGAAATGGGTGGAGAAATGGCAGATTGAAATCAATCAGAGCAAGTGTGAGGTCTTGTGCATTGGGAGGTTGAATGCAAGGGGGAAATATATAGTTAATACCAAGACCCTTTACAGCATTCAGAGGGATGTACAAAGGAATCTTGATATGCATGCCCACAGCTTCTGTGGCAACACAAGTAGATAGAGTTTGCACAAAGTCCGCGAGCATTGCCACTTTTCATTTCACTGCACATATCGTATGTGTATGTGATTAATAAACTTGACTTGACTGAACTTTGTAAGGAAGGTTTATGGTTTTCTTGCCATCTTTGGTCACGATCATTGAGCATAATAATAATAATAATAATAATAATAATAATAATAATAATAATAATAATAATAATAATAATAATAACTTTATTTATAAAGCACTTTAAACAACTGCAGTTGCCACAAAGTGCTGTACATGAGAACTCATGGACAAGAAGTTATTACAAACCATTAAAAACTGTAAAACAAAGGACTATAAAACAGTAAAAATTAAAAGACATTAAAAGCACTAAAAACAGGAGCAATGTCTCAGCCAGTGTCGAAAGCCAGAGAATAAAAATGAGTTTTTAGGGTGGATTTGAAGATGGACAGTGAGGGGGCCTGTCTGATGTGCAACGGCAAGGTGTTCCAGGGTGCCGGAGCAGCAACAGAAAAGGCTTTATCCCTCTGAGCTTCCGCTTAGACCTTGGTACCTCAAAAGTCAGGAATCATGTTGGTGCTTATAAGACTTTAGTTTGGCCACATTTGGTCTATTGTGAGCAGCTCCGTTGCCCCATTACAGGAGGGGTATGGAGACTCTAGATAGGGTGCAGAAGAGGTTTACCAGAATGCTGCCTGGATTAGAATGTATTATATGCAAGGAGAAATTGGTCAGATTTGGATTATATTCTCTGGAGTGGCAGAGGTTGAGAGTTAGCCTGAGAGACATTTGACGGAGCTAAATATTATAGTGGCATTTAAGAGACTTTTGGATAGATACGTGGATACTCAATGAATGTAGGGATACGGATCACATGAGGCAGAGGAGATTCGTTTAACTTAGCATCATGTTCAACGTGGACATTGTGGGCTGAACAGCCAGTTCCTGGGCTGCACTGTTCAATGATAAGGGGTGGTCCTCACAGGATTCCCAAGGAAACAACTGTGCCTCCGTACTTCAGATGCCAAGCCCAAATTTACCAGAGCCCTGATTCACTATCGGAGGGTCACTAAGAAATTATTATAAAGGTCTGAAGATAGTCCTGAACCTGAAACATCATCTGTTCATTTCCTTCAACAGATGTTGTCTGACCTGCAGAGTTCCTCCAGAGGTTTTTATTTTTTTGCTCAATTTTCACAAAATATTAGATTGCCCTAAAATGATAATAGGTCATCCTCTTGCATTGCATGTAATTGTGTTAGTCCAGAGCACTGAACAAAATCAATCCTCACCCTTATTTTGCACAAAATAACATTGTGTTTATTTCTAGGTTTAATATTGTGTTTCTTTTCATGTTTTATATAAATTGTTAACAGAGCACATTATTTTATTTAGGTCTCTATGAACTCTACCAACAGTAATGATGTTAATCCAAACGCCCACTATGTGGTAGATTCTGCCATTGAGCAAAAGCTAAGGAGCATTTTCTTATGTTCAGAATTTATCAGTAGGGGTTTGCTACTGTGAGGTGTCGATTTTAATTAGATATTTTTGAAACAGCTGTTCAGTTTTTAATAGCAGATGCACAAGAGACTGCAGATGCTGGAAGTTGGTATTAAAAAAAAACTGTTGGAGCTTCTAAGAGCTCCTTTAAAAGAAAATTATTGCTATAACATGAGCAGATCAGGAGGCATCTGTGGAGCAAGGCACTTCAGGTCCAGGTCCTGCATCAGCAAGCATTAGCAAGGATATATTCGATATAAAGAGGTCTCACAAATGGGACTGTGAGGCTATCTTAGTGGAGCCAGGAGAGGACGGAGGGGAGGATGGAGTTAGAGCCAGAGATAGAAGGTGATAAATGGAGATAATAAAGAATTACAGATTCTGGAATCTAATATGTAAAGAAGCCGATAAGCAGAACCAGAGATGCGCAAGGATAATGGGCAGATGGACCCAAGGGGAGGATGGATAGAAAGCCGAGCAGGTTATGTATGTGGGTAACGTGCAGCTTAAACCAGGTTGGGATGAGAAAATAAACTCGGTGACATGGGGCTTGGGTGTGAGGTAAGGAAGTGGGGGAGGGGGATTTCAGAGAACTTATGTGGATCAAAAGAAAAGGAAAATGAACACAAATTATGTGGTCAGTCTGAAGAAGGGTCTTGACCCAAAACATCACCCATTCCTTCTCTCCAGAGATGCTGCCTGTCCCGCTGAAAAACCGGCAACTGGAACGGCAACTGTCAGAGTGAAACACACACACGCACACACACAGCTTCCTTCACCAGTCCATTATGCAGGCGGGGAAGAGGGCAAGCTGGTGGAACGCTGCCTGAGTGAAATTCACACGGTGCAAATCCAAGGTGATACAGACACACACCACAATGGCGATGAACAGGAAGGTTGGTGCTGTAATTAAGACGGCTAAAGCACAGTGTATGGTAAGTCATTTAGAAGAGGTGGGGGGGGGGGGGGGGGAGAAGAAGGGGGGGAGAAAGGGGGGGAGAAGGGGGGGAGAAGGAGGGCGAAAGAGTGGAGACAACTTTTGAGAAGCCAGAGATGCACGGCTGTTCGGCGGACATTAACATTACCGGTCGGTTATCCTTGGTTCTGAAAACTACAGCTTACGTTTATTTTTCCCAATGAGTCAATGAAATTCACCGGTCAGCACCGGCTACCAGCTATGCGAACCTCCGACAACCTTCGACTTCCTGGCAACCCACTAGGACCTCCTGGCGACCCACCTACGGCACGTGAATTCTCGCTACTCTCCATTCGCTACTCTTCTCGTCGCTAATTTATTAACATGTTGAAAAGTTTGCGGCGACCATAATGAGGCCACGACTAGTTCCCAGAATGCGGGAACTCCTCACGACCATGAAGGTGACTACCCGGCAACCACCCGCAAACATGTGGCGACCACAGAATCTCTTGCAGTCACCTAAAAAATCGCCCAAGTGGGACAGGCCCATTACTCCAGCTTTTTGTATCTATCTTGGGTTACCAGAAGTTGGAAAATTCAAAAGTAAACTCAACTCTGAGATCAGCATCTTATAAATTTATAGTTTGTGCAGTACAAATTTCAGCATAATTTTTTGTTTAGTTTCTCAATGGAAATATAGAACTATTTTAAATTTCTTCAGATAATCTCTCAATGCCAACAGTCTACATTCAAAGACTAATTGTAGGCTTTTGCAGAGCAAAGTTAAATGGATACTCAGTTGTTGGCAGTCAGATGGAACCAAATAATTTATGACAGTCAGGGTCATAAGTATTAATTTATTTCTTGCAAAATATCCGAAAAATCATATTTTAAGCAATTTTTCCTTTCCAATACGCTTCAACTCTCTGAGGGAATTCTGGCTGGAAATACGTGATGCTGAAATGTGTAACTAAAAAATTCCATACATATTATATCGACATTCCAGTTTAATTGATATCATAAATCTTCTCATATGATTACAATTATTTTGTTATATGTATTTATAAACCTACATGTATTTTTTCCCACTGGCTTTTGTCGATGCAATACCATATGGTTGTACCCACATGATCCATGGAGGATTTTAACTTTGTTTCAACACTGTGTCACACACTGACCACTGACCATCACAGACTGATAAAATGAAGGCTGGGAGACAGGAGAAACTGCTGACACTGGAATCTTGAGCAAAACACAAAGTGCTGGAGAAGACTTCAGAAGGGTACCTACACAAAACATTACTTGCACATTCACTTCACAGGTGTTGTTTAACCACTGGGTTCCTCATGAAGATGAAGGTATATATGATTGTGAAGGTCTACATGTAAAATTGGTCTGGACAGCTCCAGTCTATTGTTGATGGAATTTTTTACTGAGAGGCAGCAGAAAGGAAGATTGGTATCAAAAATGGAGAAAAAGGAAGATTCTACCAATGCAGATATGCTTTTGATCTTATGGTAGAAGCAGTAAAGAATAATTTTACAATATATCTGTCTATGGTGAATTTGTGAAAAGCACAACATAATTGTTTGTTATCTCCCTGAGTAATATTAAATTACCAAAAAAAAACATAAACTATCAACCTGGACAGTTTTCTGATCGTATCCTCTACATCAATTTAGAATGCTACAATAGTAAGATTAAACGAGAACTTACCAGTTTGAAGTTTGATCTTTATTTTATGAGGAGTAATGTTGAGGGATTACGTGAAGAACCCACCAGGACGCATGCGTTTCAATCTTCAAAGCAGCGGTGTGAAATCACAGATAACAGTAAATGAACAGAACATAGTAAGATTAGAGAAATAGGATACCAGTTGAACTTTATGACCGAGGGTGGGCGTGGAGGGCACGTAATCCCTCAACGTTACTCCTCATAAAATAAAGATCAAACTTCAAACTGGTAAGTTCTCGTTTAATCTTACTATTTTACTTTGGAGTCACGTGAGTGACGACGTGAAGATTTTAAAGCTCTGTGATTTCATGCCGTGGAAACGAGTCCAGGTGTCATACACAGCATAAGTGGGCCAATGATGAGAGAACATTAATATAGCATTCAGACATGACATAGATATAGACATGGTGATGCTATTAATGAACAATAGTGGGAATAGTAACCTCCCTCAACCTGGAGGAAGTATGAACCATACCTAACGTAGAGTTGGCAAATGGGTTGATTCTGAATATTTGGACAGATCAATAGTTTGACCATCCTGCAGCAGCTAGGATGTGGTCCATAAGCCTGCTGCTGAGGTATAGCGGTCCTGGTAGAGAGGGACTCAATTTCAATGTACACTCCTGTATATGCCAGACCCATTTAAACCTCTGGAGAAGATTTGTAGTGATTCCTTCTAACGAGGTTTTATGTAACTAACAATGTTGCTAGTCAGAGTCTATGAGGCTCTTAGCGACCTTGACATACTGGTGTAGATACACAACCCAAGGTCCATGGGATATGCAACATCTAGTTTGGTCTGTGTCCCTGTCTACTCTGCTTGACTAATCATAAACAAAACATGTTGTTATAGCCCACAGATATGATCATTCTATCCAGTGTTGCAATGACTGGACCCATAGCTCTGTACACAATGCTATGGCATAACCACTAGTACGTGAGTTTGACCAAGGACAGGGATGTTGCTGGTGCCTATCGGCGAAGTGACGTAGCACAATGTTAACAACCCATATCTCTGCGTCCCTAGGCCTAGGAGGCTTTTAGTTGACGATACCCTACATAATCTAGACATCAGAGGGTGAGACCGGAAAGAGTGATTTATGTTCTCTGCAGCCAAATGATGAAGAGGTACTTCAGGCACAGTAAATGGAATTTTTACTTGATGTTAAAATCCCATAAAACTGAATTTCTACGTGTCAGTTATTCGTGCCGAGTTAAACGTAAAGAAGAATAAACAATACTTCCCATCTCCTATTCGGTTTGTTGCTATTTGGTGCTATCCCTGCAAGCTGCAGTGGGCACTCCTAATGCTTATGTTTAGACAGCCCGAGCCACAGGAAACGATCTCTCAGTCTGTAAGTCTATGAATTGATTATATCATGCAGAGGATGGTTTCAACATCACAACTGAACCAGCATATTTTTTATCCGGAAATAACCATGTGTGGTTTTATGCTCATTCCCCATATCAGTAGGAATCATGGGTATATAACCCAGGCAGGGACTATGAAACCTGGAAGCGGGAATCGTGCTGAATTTTGCAAGACCCGTCTATTGAGGCCAAATGGAGGAAGACATAAAGAGCATTCCTCCCTTGTGTAGCGAGAATGCACCCTTCGCCACTAATATGCCTTGTATTTTTTGCAACTGTTGATTGAACTTGGATGCAAGCATCTCAATCGTTAGTGTTCCATCGATCCACAATGTTATTAAATGCTTTGTGATCACACATTCATTCTGTGTTGTCATTGATTTTGCATGATAATACACCAGTGCTAAATTTGGTTAGGTAAAACTATCACCGGATACTTTGATTTGATTGTACCTTTGTGATTAACATATGCCACCACCAAAGTGTATCACCTTGGACTTGTGCATGCAGGTTATGCATATCCACATGCCCTTTAATGCACAGAATGCACCTTGTGTCCATTGGCAGTTGATACCATAACTGAACACTTGGTAACTCATGCTAATCCCATCTGCCTCCGTAACTAGAGATGGTATTAGTAGATTTCCCATCTTTGGGCAATAGCATCAGTTTGGAAATGACTGAAGATTTACAGATGAGAGGTTTTTAGAGGAGCAACGCTGAATACTGTTCGTCCATCATTGTGACTTTGTTAGTTTCAGCTGAGAATAGCAGAGGTCTAATCTTTTGTCCCAGAGCTGATCCCAGAAAAGTAAATGGTTTGATTGTATCCCAATAATCAATAGTTTCAGTTGGTATCAACTTAATTTGAATTTAACTGGACGGGTGAGAACTTCAATTTCTCAAATATAGCTATATGGCTGATAAGGCTAATTTAGTGAAATACAGTATGTTCAATATCATCCAGATTGGCCAAGCCACTTATTTGTTAGCTGTGTGCAGTCGAAGCACTGATTGTAGTGATTTAGTAATAATCTGAAAACTGAAGTTGGCCCATTTTGCAATGCTACTGAGTGTATCATTGCCTCATCCAGTTAAATTTCAAATATCTTCTGTGAATAGAAATGATCACATGGAACTTATTCAGAAATGTCTAAACTGCACATGCGGGTTGAGGCTGTTGACATTGATCAGTCTACATCCTGTATTGTGAGCCTGCCTTGAAAGGCAAACTCCACCATACCTGTTGTGCAGTATAAACTAATCTTATGTTATCCTAAACCAGTGTAAATATTCAAACCAGTTTAAGATTACCAACGTATCCATGACGGGAGACGTCATCGATGTGGCTCCATACCTTTATCCGGATGGAGGACTTATGCAACCCGACCCAGGAGCTGCCTCAACCATGTGTGCATGATTTTTGCTCTTCTGCTCCTGGAGGTAGAGGAGCTCGAGTGCGGTGTTGGCGCATCTTCCAGGAAGGCCGTTCTGGGCTATGGGCTAAAAAAGACCTTTGTTCTGGTTGTACGGCCTTCAAGCTTTCACCAGCTTCAGTGCATCGTGGTTTGCTGGTGGGTGCGTAGGGGTGCTGCCGCTGGAGATGTGAGGTCTTGTGTGATGATGTGGCCTTCCTGAGCCCGATGGCCCTCATCGAGCTCCTGCTGCTGGTTGTGTTGTTCCCGCACCTCCTGCACACTTGTGGTATCTTCAGCCAAACCCCTGTCTTCAGAGTCAGCCCAGAAGTGACTCCTAATGCTCCCCTCTGTCGAGGGGGATGCATTATGCAGCCCTCAATAAGGTGCTGCCTTGGGCATCCTAAACTTGGTGACTAAACTCCATATACCGGAGCATGTCACATTGGTGCATCTGCTCCATCAACCGCTCCATGCGGGATGTGCGATCACAGTTGTTCCCGCCGGCGGTGAGTCTTCACAGCCCGACTTGTCCGAGTCTTCGGCCTCTCCGACTTCTGCTTGGCTTTCCCGTCAGTCTGTTGTCGATTCCGACTGTGCAGGTGCCAGGTCGGAGACTGCTGATCAATAGCGATCCAGGTGCAGTCTACCGCTGCTGACTGCCCGCAATTCCGCGGTCCTCCGCAGTCAGTCCGGATGTGGTCCCCTCCGTCCCGACTTTGCCCCGGACGTTTAGCAGGACCTCGAAGTAGGGATTCCTGCAAGAAGATTTAACCTGAAAAGTTTTTAAAAAACTTACCTCAGGTCTGTTGCTGGCAGGTGAATCATGTGCAACCTGCCAGTCGTCAAGCAATGCGATAGACGATATGACACGCATGCGTCCTGGTGGGTTCTTCACATAGTCACTCACGTGACTCCAAAGTAAACTATAATGTCTTTTATTGTCATTCAAACAGACAAGGTTTGAACAAAATTTCATTCCTGCAGTCATGACATTACAAAAATAACCAAGACGCACAATTAACACAAATTTCACAAACAGCCTACACAGTGAATCTCCAACACCTCCTCACTGTGATGGAAGTCTTATCTCTTACCTGCTCTTTGTTCTTCTCCCGTGGACCAGCAGTCCAACTGCAGCATCGAGGCGACTGGGGCTCACGATGTTAAAGCCCCCGGCGGGCGATGGTAAGTCCTGTGGCCGTTTAAGAAGTGCCATTTAAGTCATTTAAACCCGGCGATTCCGGTGGGAAAAGTTGCCCTTGCGGGAGCTCAGAAAACCGGTCTCCCACCAGGGACCTGCGAGTTTCCGATGCCTGCAGCCTCTGAAGCTCCGAAGTTGGGTCGCAGCCGTGTGCCACCATAGATCTCCACATTCCAATGTCGGCCAGCTTCGCGATGACAAGTCCGCAGGCTCCGCGACTGGAGTTCTCAGGTTGGTTCTGGTTGAAGGCCGCCTCCGGCTGCATGATGTTTGGCCGAACGACACCGGAGATCTGACAGGGGATAAATTCGGGTCCCCGTACAGGGAAGAGATTGAATGGTCCCCCCCCCCCCCCCCCCCCACCCCCCCCCACATATACGCAGCTAAAAAATAATTACAATTAAAACCAAAAACATACATCTAACAGGACTAAAAAAAAGACAGACGGACTTCAGCCGAGCTGCTGCCGTTAGGCGCCGCCACTCAAATTGTGTGCCGAATTTGTGCACAAAACTCTGAATATGGCTGGTTGTGCTTTTAATGGCAAATAAGATATTTAGCACTTTCTTGTGGATCACAAGATGAATGGTTGATGCACAGAAAATGTGAATGATTGGTGAGAAATATTTCAACTTTATGACTAAAACTGAACATGAGAAATTCAGTAGGTATAACCAAAGAGCCACCTCTCAAGATCTAACCATCTTGAATGGTTACATAATGTGCTACTGAGTAAATCAGAAATAATGCAGAAAAAATTGCAATATAATGTGGATAAATGTGAGGTTATCCATTTTGGTGGCAAAAACGGGAAAGCAGACTATTATCTAAATGGTGGCCGATTGGGAAAGGGGGAGATGCAGCGAGATCTGGGTGTCATGGTACACCAGTCATTGAAGGTAGGCATGCAGGTGCAGCAGGCAGTAAAGAAAGTGAATGGTATGTTAGCTTTCATTGCAAAAGGATTTGAGTATAGGAGCAGGGAGGTTCTACTGCAGTTGTACAGGGTCTTGGTGAGACCATACCTGGAGTATTGTGTACAGTTTTGGTCTCCAAATCTGAGGAAGGACATTATTGCCATAGACATTATTGCCATAGGGAGTGCAGAGACGGTTCACCAGACTGATTCCTGGGATGTCAGGACTGTCTTATGAAGAAAGACTGGATAGACTTGGTTTATACTCTCTAGAATTTAGGAGATTGAGAGGGGATCTTATAGAAACTTACAAAATTCTTACGGGGTTGGACAGGCTAGATGCAGGAAGATTGTTCCCAATGTTAGGGAAGTCCAGGACAAGGGGTCACAACTTAAGGATAAGGGGGAAATCCTTTAAAACCGAGATGAGAAGAACTTTTTTCACACAGAGAGTGGTGAATCTCTGGAATTCTCTGCCACAGAGGGTAGTTGAGGCCAGTTCATTGGCTATATTTAAGAGGGAGTTAGATGTGGCCCTTGTGGCTAAGGGGGATCAGGGGGTATGGAGAGAAGGCAGGTACGGGATACTGAGTTGGATGATCAGCCATGATCATATTGAATGGCGGTGCAGGCTCGAAGGGCCGAATGGCCTACTCCTGCACCTAATTTCTATGTTTCTATGTTTCTATGAAATGTTGATTTCCAAAGTTCATGTACAATGCTCAATTTTTATTCCCAATTTTATTATTCACTGACGGCATGATATAACTATGAATGTTAGCATTCCTTCAAACTTCCTCTGTTGTGCCAGACAACAAACTGAAAAGTAAACACCTCGACATTTAAATACAATTGCATTAATTTTCTAAATTGTCACTAGGTACAAAGTAGGTATTGAATAATTAAGGGCCTGTCCCACTTAGGCGACTTTTTAGGCGCGTGCAGGAGACTCTGCGCTCACCTCTTGATCGTCAAATGGTTGCCACATGTTCGCTGGTGGTCTCTGGTTGGTGAGTCTCCTTTATGGTTGAGTGGAGTTCCAGAATTCTGGGAACTAGTCGAGCCTCAGTATGGTTGCCGCAAATTTTCAACATGTTGAAAATTTTTCTGCGACCAAAATTGGTCGCCATGGAGAAAATCGATACTTTTGTAGTCGTAGGTGCAGTGGTAGTGGTGTCGACATGTTTTTGTAGGTAGTTTTAGTTAATCTCCTTTGCAGACCGGGCATTTTCATTGGCTCATTCGGGACAAAAAAATGTAAGCACGAGGTTTCATAACCAAGGAAATCTGACCGGTAATGTTAAATGCCCGCTAAACTTCACAGCCGTGTATCTCTGGCTTATTAAAATTTGTCTGGATTCTTACAAGTGTCTCCACTCCTTCTCCCCCCCTTGCCCCCCCCTTTTCCCCTTCTCCCCTTCTACCCTCTTCTACCCCCTTCTCACCCCTTCTCCCCTCCACCCCCCCTCGCTCTTTTAAAGGACTTACCGTACACTGCGTGTCTTTAACCTTCCTGTTCATCGCGGTGTGTGTCTGTATGGCCTTGGCTTTGTACCGTGTAAATTTCAGACAGTGCTCCCCCGCTTTCCCTGGCCCCCACCTTTATGATGTGTGTGTGTGTGTGTGTGTGTGTGTGTGTGTGTGTGTGTGTGTGTGTGTGTGTGTGTCTGTGTGTGTGTGTGTGTGTGTGTGTGTGTGTGTGTGTGTGTGTGTGTGTGTGTGTGTGTGTGTGTGTGTGTGTGTGTTCCGCTCTGACGGTCGCCGTTCCAGTTTGCGGTTTTTCAGGCGAGTGCCTCGAGCTTGAAGGTCACAAGCAGTCTGCTGAAAAGTCGCCTAAGTGGGACAGGCCCTTAAGTGTGATTTGGCAGCAAGGGAGAGAGAAAGCTCATCATGTGTTTTTTACACTTTTATAAATTAAGTCAGTTAGTTTACATGTTATATACACAAGCAGACTATTTCCTTGTGTCTTAACAGTCTTGAATTGTGCTGAATGATATGAGCAGAAATGATTACTCTGGTAAATGACTGAAGCTGTAGAATTGAAATCCAGTTTTAACTGGGTGAGCTGCAGTGCACAGAGTCTTTATGCTAATTGCATCATGGCTGAGAAGAGCTGACATAAATGTGGGATATTGCAGAGAGCATCTGTATTTATTTGTCTTAAGCCCTTGAGGACAATTGCAGCATACTGATATTCCAATAAAATTAGTAGAACACTTTAATATGTCCTTGTTTGTTCTAGAAATTGTATGAGTGTGTGTATTTGCAATGAGTGGTTGGCGGTGCAGACCCATTATCCTTCAGCATAACTCACATACGTCCATAGCTTACTGATAGAATAACTATGTGGTTAATAGCATTCACTGTTACTTATGCTTCTGGGGACAGTAGCTCGGTTGTTAACCACAAAATGAGGAAGCAGCTTCATGTGATGCATCACTTTGCTGATCACTTGGAGAAAATTGTGCCTGGCTGTCATGTTCCTGTACTGAATGATGTGAAGGTATTGTTCTTGCATGGAGGGTATGAAAGCCAAGTTTTCTTTGCCTTCGTCAAACTGCATCTTTAACAGTTTGATAAAATGTTAATTGCTGCAGTCAGCCTCTCTGCCAAAGAAACAATAAATCATTACAAGTGTGGGAGTCACAGTCCTTTCGATTTAATTGCAACTGGAGATTTTAAAAATGTGCGGGCACTTAGAGCACATTTTCATAATGCTTATTCAATGCCACATCCTGTATTCACTGAATCATTTCTGGGTTTTGTTGGTTGGATTTCTCATTGGAGGCAGCAGCCACATATTAAGTTTTTATTTATTTTTCCAATGTAGTAAGTCATCTTCAGGTACAAATAGATCAGAAAGAATAGATTGCCACAAGGCAGAACATCAAGGCAGTTGTCAACTATGCAACTCCATGAAGATATGCTTGGGCTGAAACTTGTTGGGAAATGCTGGCTGTGTGGCAACATGCAAGTGGCAGGAATCTCGGGACTCCCAAAAAAAAAAGAAGGCCCAATTTGCTTGCCACGAAAACTTCACCTAAAAGAATATAGTTTAATGGGCTGAATTGATTCATTTCTGTTTCTCATGTTTATGATTATAGGCCATAATCAACAGTTGTCAATTGACAGTCCATCACCAAGAAGGTAGTGGAAATTAGAGAGGATGAATGTAATATCAAATCAAGAAGGAAAAGGGGAACAAAGAGCAAAGATTTAATGTGTGGTACTGATATCTGGGGAACATGGCAAAACACTGTGATGTTTGTTGTAGTCTATACCCATTATTCATCCGCCGTACAAATTTGTCTTTTACACATCAGTGGAGAATTCTACCAGCTTCCAAACAAGGAAATAATGCGCTGTAATCCATGATGAGGTGTTCATACATCCCCAAAGCAGGCATAGAACAGAGTACAGGACAGAAACAGACTCTTCAGTCCTCAAACATGATGCCGAACTAAACTAATGTCATCTGCCTGTACGTGATGTACCCATCAACAATCCAATATATGTTTGATTTTAAAGTCACATAATTAGGTGGTAGAAACAAAAAGTATAAATGGGTATCATTTATTTGTGTACTCAGAATCCACTCGGTGTGATATGTGTAAATGAATAATAACCGTTGCTCCTGAAATTCTTAAGGGATAATGTAATGTCATATATGTAGCAATGTTACAAAATTTTGAGATTTAAAAAATCAAGTCTGCAATTTATCCCATCAGATAAAGCATAACAATAAGTTTAATTTGACACCTAATTCACTTTCATATCTCAAGTAATAAAAAAGTTATGGCCATTTTCATACTCGGAAATTAGCATCTTGTTCCCTATTGATTGTCTATGGACATAACAAAAAAAGCTGTGATCGTGGACAGTCAAAAGCCCATAACCTTCTTAAAAATTAAGAGAACTGAATGAAATTTTCAGTTATCATAGATTGAAGCATTCTGAAACAAATATAAAATAATCTTACTTGGATGACCTGAAATTAAAGCATATAATTAGTTAGTTACCCAATTGTAGCTAATTTCAAACTTCAATTACTAGATGTAAACATCTATCCATTTCTTAATAAATGATTAACATTTTTAAATAGCCCGTGTCCAAATAATATTCACAAATAATTCACAATAAAACATGATTTTTAAATCTCATTTACATCAATTTATAGGCCAAATGGAAGGAATTTAGTGTTCATTTGCTGTAAATTAAAGTCAATTTAAATCGGCTTTCTAGTGGGTTCCTGTGAACGCGCTGGTTTAGAACGTTCACATTGCGCTGGATTTGTGCCCTCAAGTGCCCAGAAAAATACTGCGGGATATAAAGAGCCCAAAATGAACTACTCGCTATAGAAAACTTTATACACAGGGTTATATACAAGCCCCATTTAATGTAAAAATAAGGTACATACCTTTAATTGTTTGCTTTATAAAACCCTGGGGCTGCGAGAGGTTGCGGAGTGAGAGAGTGATTTTTAAACTACTATAAATATTATACAAGGCCATAAAAACTAATAATACCTTTTGCGACGGGGTCTTTCAGCGATTTTCCGTTAATGATTTACCATGCTGAACATTTTCGATTGGAACAGCCTAGTAAAAAATGGTGCAGGACTCCCAAAAAGTAAATTTGCAAATCGAATCTATAGTAAAGAAAGCAAATTAAATACTAGCATGTATCTCAAGACAGGGATACAAAAACAGAGATGTAATGCTGAGGCTCTATAAGGCGCTGATCAGGCCACATTGGGAGTGCTGTGAGCAAATTTGGGCCCCACAGCTGAGGAAGGATGTGCTGGCTCTGGAGATGGTCCAGAATAGAGTCACAATAATGATTCCAGGAATTAATAGGTTAGCATATGATGAGCGTTTGACAGCACTGGGCCTCTACTCGCAGCAGTTTAGAAGGTAGAGGGGGGACCTCATTGAAACTTATAGAATAATGAAATCCTTGGATGGAGTGGATGTGGAAAGGATGTTTCTACATGGGAAAGTCTAGGACCAGAGGTCATAGCCTCAGAATTAAAGGGCGCTCTTTTAGAAAGGGGATGAGGAGGAACTTCTTTAGTCCAAGAGTGAAACTCATTGCCACAGTGGGCTGTGGAGGCCAAGTCAGTGGATATCTTTAAGGCAGAGGTAGATACATTTTTGATGAGAATGGGTGCCAAGGGTTCTGGGGAGAAGGCAGAAAAATGGAATTAGGGGGCAGAGATCAGCCTTGATTGAATTGTGGAGTAGTCTCAATGGGCCGAATGGCCCAATTATACTCCTATATCTTGTGAACACAATACAATTCTAATCACTCACACCATGTCACTTCCTTTGTTAGGTCTCTCTTCAATCAATAATGTAAACCTTAATATATCTTGTCCATATCAAATTTACGTAGCAATTTGTAAATATGGCTTAATCAGTTATCTGACATATCTCCTTGAATCAGTGCCTCTTGAACACGAGAACAAAAATGAGGGTTATACCAGAGAAATACTCTATGGTGGGCCAACCTTAAAGATGATGTGTGATAGTGATATTTAATAGAGTATTCGAATATTTTTATAGATGAGAGATTTCAGAACTAAAGTTTAATTGGAGAAGCTAGAGGTTTTTTTCAGAATAAAGAAGTTTGAGATGAGAGTTGATAGATGATTGGGTTGTATGAAGGTTGTATCAGGTTGCATGAAGATGAGAAGACTGGGAAATAATGAAGAAAAAAAACGGTGTTTGCAAGTTGATGAGGTGTAGTTGAAGCAAATCACCTTGAACACATGAGGGAGAAAGGAATTTAGGATTTTGGGCCTTGTTTTTGGTAGGAAGAGACTTGTGTGGAAGATAAACAAACTTAAAAGCCAGTTAGTCTGTTCTTGTGTTGTACTCTTGGTTCAGCCCAGTTAAATCAAGTATTAGAATAGAAGTTATAATTTATTCCTTTTATAAGCTATTACATGAAAGATAAATTAACTGCTTTATTTTATGTTTGGTTTTGTCCCCCTTGCTTTTCATTCATCTGAAGTCATTCTAAGATGGATCAGAAGTATCCAAGGAGACACAGATAGGAATAGAATATCAAATTCAGGAAGTTTCATCAATCAATCAATCAATCAATCAATCAAATACTTTATTGTCATTCAGAAATGCACCAAGTCTGAACAAAATTTTGTTGCATCTGGCTCAACGTGCAACATAAAATAACAAATGGATAAAATAGATAAAAAGATAAAATGGATAAAAAGATAAAATAGATAATAGCCAGCACATTACATGGAATTCAAGAGTCTGATGGCTCGGGGGAAGAAGCTGTTGTAAAACCTGGTTCTGCTCCTTATACTATGATACCTTTTGCCCGAGGGCAGCAGAGTGAACAGTCCATGATGGAGATCGTGGTATGCCAGTCATTGAAAGTAGGCATGCGGGTGCAGCAGACAGTAAAGAAAGTGAATGGTATGTTGGCTTTCATAGCAAAAGGATTTGAGTATAGGAGCAGGGAGGTTCTACTGCAGTTGTACAGGGTCTTGGTGAGACCACACCTGGAGTATTGCTTACAGGTTTGGTCTCCAAATCTGAGGAAGGACATTATTGCCATAGTGGGAGTGCAGAGAAGGTTCACCAGACTGATACCTGGGATGTCAGGACTGTCTTATGAAGAAAGACTGGATAGACTTGGTTTATACTCTCTAGAATTTAGGAGATTGAGAGGGGATCTTATAGAAACATACAAAATTCTTCTTAAGGGGTTCGACAGGCTAGATGCAGGAAGATTGTTTCCGATGTTGGGGAAGTCCAGGACAAGGGGTCACAGCTTGAGGATAAGGGGGAAATCCTTTAAAACCGAGATAAGAAAAACTTTTTTGACACAGAGAGTGGTGAATCTCTGGAGCTCACTGCCACAGAGGGTAGTTGAGGCCAGTTCATTGGCTATATTTAAGAGGGAGTTAGATGTGGCCCTTGTGGCTAAGGGGATCAGAGGGTATGGAGAGAAGGCAGGTACGGGATACTGAGTTGGATGAATAGCCATGATCATATTGAATGGCGGTGCAGGCTCGAAGGGCCGAATGGCCTACTCCTGCACCAAATTTCTATGTTTCTATTTGTGGGGTCCTTTATAATACTGCTGGCCTTAGATAAGCAACGTTTGCTCACAATGTCCCCGATTGAAGGAAGAGAAGTCCCGATGATTTTTTCAGCTGTCCTCACCACTCTCTGCATGGACTTCCAGTCGGAGGCTTTACAGTCCCCAAACCAGACAGAGATGCAGCTGGTCAAAGTGCTCTCTATGGTGCCCCTGTAGAAAGTGGTGAGGATGGGATGGGGAGGTGAGCTCTTCTCATCCGGCGCAGAACTGCACATCTCGTATGCGTATGTGACAAATAAACTCGACTTGACTTGAGAACGTGCAACTGCTGCTGCGCTCTCTTAACTAATGATGTGATGTTTTGTGACAAGGTCAGACTGTTCATGATCTGCACCCCCAGGAACTTAGTGCTACTGACAACTCCACATCAATGTCATTGATGTGGTGGTGTGTGGCTGTGCTGGTTTTTCCAGGTCATCAGCTTAATATTATTACAGTTTAATACAGCTTCATGTTACCAGAATAGACATTGAACAGCAAACATAAGCACCTGATTATATGGACAAAAACATGACAATGAAATCAAAGAAATCAATGTAGAAATGAAATGATAGCATCCTCCCATCATGCTCTGACATTATTAAATCCTGTCAGAATCATGGCTTCTGCCCTCAGGTTCCTCCTCTTTTCTTCTATTCTTGCCTGAAATTGTGCTTTGTGCAGTCACTGCAGAGAATTATCTACCCTGGATATTCTGCTTGCCAGGCAGAATTATTGTAGCTGATTCTAGACCAGATACTATTCTCCATTCCCTTTAAAGCATTGGACTCAGAGAATACTGTAAGAGTAACAGAAGGAGATAAACCCCTCGTGTGATTAAAATCTTAATTCCCAGTTAGCTTGCTCTCTAACAAAGAGGAATCACAACTCCCTAATGACATGTGTTTGAATATTTTCTATTTTGGAATGTTCCTGCTGATAAATGATCACACTTTTGCAATGCAGCAGGTCAGAAGCAGCAGGTACACACAGTGCTGAAGGTCGGGATAGTTCAGTTCCCAAAACAGTCAATAGCCAATTACTACCATGCTGACGTAGTGAAGCTTCCAATACATTGTCACAACATTCCCTTCAGGGATATAGAAGTGATTGGTAGATAAGACCAGATGCTTCTCATAAGACCCATAATTGGTGTGCTCCCAAAATGGGTGAACTATTTTTCCCTCCCAGCTACAAAATGAAGAGTTCACAATGGGAAATCTAACTTTTATTGATAAAATGTTAAAGCAGAAAGAAACACTTATGAATGTTTTTTTTTCTCCAAGAATTTCTCACAAATGCTTATAAAATATAAAACAAACGAATAGCTTGTTATGATTGTTTTATTCATTTAAGTAAACAATTTTAATGGCAATCAATAAGATTTGCTGAGGTGGGGAACACACATGAACATACACCCACACGCACATACAAACGTATGCACGTACATTCATACGTACCCACACACACACATAATTGTGGTTAAGTGAGCATGGTCACAATTCATTTCAATTTCACCTGCGCAAAGATGCAGGGTTACTTTTGCAAAGGCAGTCATGAGTTTGCTTGTGTATGCACATGTTCCGGTTTGGATTCCTCGGAATTACCGAATTACCTCCAATGTTTGTGGAGCCCAGTAATTTACATAATTTTCAAAGTCCCAAAAATGGAGGTCCAGTTGTGCTTGTCTGCTTTGAATTGTAAATAACAGTTCGCAGATGTTCAAATAATGCACATATACATGGGAACCAAGGTACTTACCAGATCCATCTTGAATATTAACCATCCTAGATGTTTCATGAATCATAAAGTGCAGTGCTAGATGATGCCATCCATGAAGAAAACACCAGCAGCATCAGTTGCTAGTAAATTATGGCTTATACATTCATTTACAACAGTTTTGAATAGAGTTATATCGTTGCCTTCTCGCCAGCACAATGCACATTTAAGGCCAAGATATTTTACAAAGATAGATAGATCCTTGAATTTTACAGGTGTCAGAGGTTATGGGAAGAACGCAGGGGAATGGGGTTAGGTGGGACAGATTGATCAGCCATGATTGAATGGCGGAGTGGACTTGATGGGCTGAATGACCTAATTCTACTCCTATTCTTTATGACCGTATGACTTTACGACCATTGCTGTGGTTTCTTCTGTTGTAAAGGCAAGCTCCGTACAGACCAGGTTTCAAACATGCCACTGAATCTTTTTTTATTTAATATGCTTTTTCTTTTATTTCGGTAATTGATCATGGTGAAGGATGAATTGCTTCCACTTCAGTCCGATGAAACATTTGAGTATACTGGCACCAAAAACCCATGTTGGAAGCAGTGAGACAAATGTGCTGGAGAAACTCAGCGGGTAAGGCAGCATCTATGGAGCGAAGCAAAATGTCTGCTTAGGTGCATTCTCCACATTTCATTTGTGGTCCTCGAAGGGCCAAATGGCCTACTCCTGCACCTATTTTCTATTGTCTATTGTCCTGACAAGCAAGATCATGTCAAGTTTCTAGATATATTCCTGCAGTCACCAATGCACCTGTCAGGACCACAACTTTTGCATTTCTGTAATGTCTAATATAATGCTAAATGTATAATAAAACATTAAATGAGATTTAGTAATAGGCACATTTCAATCTTCCAATAGAATTATATTTTAAGAAAGGGTCTTGAATCAGTGAAGAATGCCAGTATCTACTGGAAACTTGCTATTTTTGAATTCCTTTAGATTTTAGGCTGTTCCTTGCAAGAAAAAGCAGTAGCGCAGTGAATTGTTTACATTAAATTTCTGGTTCAAATAAGTCATAAGGTCATAAGTGATAGGAGTAGAATTAGGCCATTCGGCCCATCAAGTCTACTCCACCATTCAATCATGGCTGATCCATCTCTCCCTCTTAACCACATTCTCCTGCATTCTCCCCAAAATCTCAGACACCTGTACTAATCAATGATCTATCTATATTTGCCTTAAAAATATTCACTGACATGGCCTCCACAGCATTCTGTGGCAAAGAATTCCATAGATTCATCACCTTCTGACTAAAGAAATTTCTCCCCATCTCCTTCCTAAAAGTACGTTATTCTCAACTCACTAGTGGAAACATTTTCTCCATATTCACTCTATTCAAGCCTTTCACTATTCTGTATGTTTCAATGAGGTTGCCCCTAAAACTTCTATACTCGAGCAAGTACAGGCCTAGTGCCATCAAATGCTCATCATAGGTTAACCTACACATTCTGGGGATTGTTCTTGTAAACCTCCTCTGGACCCTCTCCAGAGCCAGCACATCTTTCCTCAGACATGGTGCACAAAATTGATCACAATATTCTATATGCAATCTTACCAGCACCTTGAGCCCCAGCATTATATTCCTGTTTTTGTACGCAAGCCCTCTTGAAATAAATGCTAGCATTGAGTTTTCTTTCTCTACTAATGATTCGACTTGCAGATTAACTTTCAGGAATCCTGCACCTGCACTCACTAGTCCTTTTGCACCTCCAATTTCTTGATTCTCTTCCCATTTAGAAAATAGTCTACGCCTTTAATCCTTCTACCAGAATGCATGACTCCACACTTTGCTATATTATACTCCATCTGCCATTTCTCTGCCCACTCTCCCAACATGAGGAATCCCTGCTTTCTCTACACTACCTGCCCTTCCATCTAGTTTCGTAAAATCCACAAACTTGACCATAAAGCCTTCAATCCCCTTGTACAAATCATTAATAAGTTTAACGGTTAATATTACTGAACAATTGATGTCCCGTTTGCTCTGAATACCATGAGTGAATGGGCGAGAGTGGCAGAAGGTTAAAGATGTCTAATGAATCTTATCACAAGTACATTTATCACACTCGCACCACAAAATCTTGTTAATATAATTGACGAGACTCAACATTTCAGAGAAAATGTGCAGGTTTTCCACCAAAATTATTTAATGAAATTTCAGGAGCATCACCAATAGATCATTATTATTCATAGCAAAAGGATTTGATTTGAGTATAGGAGCAGGGAGGTTCTACTGCAGTTGTACAGGGTCTTGGTGAGACCACACCTGGAGTATTGCGTACAGTTTTGGTGTCCTAATCTGAGGAAAGACATTCTTGCCATAGAGGGAGTACAGAGAAGGTTCACCAGACTGATTCCTGGGATGTCAGGACTTTCATCTGAAGAAAGACTGGATAGACTCGGCTTGTACTCGCTAGAATTTAGAAGATTGAGGGGGGATCTTATAGAAACTTACAAAATTCTAAAGGGGTTGGACAGGCTAGATGCAGGAAGATTGTTCCCAATGTTGGGGAACTCCAGAACAAGGGGTCGCAGTTTAAGGATAAGGGGGAAATCTTTTAGGACCGAGATGAGAAAAACATTTTTCACACAGAGAGTGGTGAATCTGTGGAATTCTCTGCCACAGAAGGTAGTTGAGGTCAGTTCATTGGATATATTTAAGAGGGAGTTAGATGTGGCTCTTGTGGCTAAAGGGATCAGGGGGTATGGAGAGAAAGCAGGTACGGGGATACTGAGTTGGATGATCAGCCATGATCATATTGAATGGCGGTGCAGGCTCAAAGGGCCGAATGGCCTACTCCTGCACCTATTTTCTATGTTTCTATTAGATTTCAGTTTGTGAATGACAATTTCATGTCTCACTGTGCCTTAATTGGTACACATGACAATAAAATATCTACGAACCTTCTGAATTTTCTGGGATGAAACAGGAAAAAAGTGGGAATTTAAGCCTTGAAGTGCAAATTATTGATATCAATGCACAGGCTCTTAGCAGGCAAATCATGCACCCTTGTTTACTTATTTAACAGGAGCATTGACCCATTTATTATGAATGGTTTACCACTTCTGTGAAAAGAGCAGACAAGGAGCAAGTTAAAGACTGTCAGTGAAGTAGTGAGAAGCCCCGGAAATTAAAAAATGCAGAACAAAACATGCAGGCAGGGTAAAGTACGAGTGCTAGGTTGTCACATTCAATGAAGAGGAAGAGAAAGGTGTTGATAATTTTAATATGCAGTCATTCATGTAGAGCTAACCAAGTTAAAAAATATATTCATATTTAAAGGCAGTGAATTGCTGTAAACTTCTGGTTTTCAATAATAAATTAAACAGTGGTAACAAATGAACACACAAGTAGGCATTGAGTGAGGACCACAGCGTGTGGGAGTATATATATCAAGATAACCTTGGAGCAGCACATCCCTGTGAAGTGTCTCTGCCTCAAAATGTTTCAGTGCAGTCACTGATTTGGTATTAAAGATGCTCCCGGACATAAGGGAGGGGGTGGATTTTCTGGATAATTCGTCAGATGAAAGGAAAAATGAAGGCAACGGAAGGTGTGAATATCTGTCATTGGGATAAGGGGAAACCAAGAGGAGCTGGAGGAGGAGTACTTACAGATTGACTCTGTTCAAATCCAACTGGCATGACTTGAAATCCCACGTATAGTCAAAGAGACACTGGCCAGAATACTAAATGTGACCTTGTTAAGTAGAAATAGTAATATGGATGATCATCACCATTCTAAGTGTTCAAGAGAACATGTTGTCTAAAAGTTTCAGATGGAAGCAGAATGACTATCCATTAAGACTAAGTTCTAAATTCTAAAGACGTGAACTGTTAATTCTGTTTCTTGTTCAGTAGACACTGCCTCCTCTGATGATTATCTCCAGCATCTTAACTTTGTATTTCTTGGTGTATTGAACACTTGGTAAATCAAATGACTCAAAACTAGTCCAGGAAACATATAAAAATTCTCTGCCACAGAAAGCAGTTGAGGCCGGTTCATTGGCTATATTAAAGAGGGAGTTAGATGTGGCCCTTGTGGCTAAAGGGATCAGGGGGTATGGAGAGAAGGCAGGTATGGGATACCGAGTTGGATGATCACCAATGATCATATTGAATGGCGGTGCAGGCTCGAGGGGCCGAATGGCCTACTCCTGCACCTATTTTCTATGTATCTATGTAAAGGAGTCAAGACTGTTTCATTATCATATAGAAACATAGAAAATAAGTGCAAGAGGGGGCCATTCGGCCCTTTGAGCCACACCACCATTCATTGCGATCATGGCTGATCGGCCACAATCAATAACCCGTAACTGCCTTCTCCACATATCCCTTGATTCCACTACCCCTAGAAATCTATCTAATTCTCTCTTAAATGCATCCAGTGATTTGGCCTCCACTGCTCTCTGTGGCAGGGAATTCACAACTCTCTGGGTGAAAACGTTTTTTTCTCACCCGAGTCTTAAAAGGCCCCTGGTTCTGGACTCACCCAACATTGAGTACATTTTTCCTGCATCGAGCATGTCCAGTCCTTTTTTGATTTTATATGTTTCTATAAGATATCCCCTCATCCTTCTAAACTCCACTGAATACAAGCCTAGTCTTTTCAATCTTTCCTCATATGACAGTCCTGCCACCCCAGGGATCAATCTTGTGAACCTGCGCTGCACTGCCTCAATCACAAGGATGTCCTTCCTCAAATTAGGAGACCAAAACCATACACAATACTCCAGATGTGGTCTTACTATACCTATGTAACAAAAGGCAAAGTTAACAGGGGGATGGGAATATCATAACCTGCAAGTTCCCTTCCATCAAGGCTGCACATCTTCCAGCCTTGGAAACATATTGTTGTATTTAATTGTCGTTGGGTCTAAATCTTGGAATTCCTTATTGAACAATTCCATTTATTGTAAGTATTGTTGCCAGAAGGATAGGAGGAGTTCCAGGAAATGGTTCACGATATTTAATACTAAGTAAATCTTGCTCACTGACGAAGATCCAGTTGGACAATATTTAGTAATAAATCCAATTAATATTACACATGTTAAAATAATTTCTGAAATAATAGGATATGCACTGCAACATTTAAGGCATATTCAGTGCAGACCTTAATTACATTCCCAGCATAAAATACATTAATTAGATCACTTAGCTGCCCTTCACCTTGTTTGCTTTGACTTTTCACAGATTCTTTCTGTTTAGGGAATTCAGAGTAGGTTCACCAGGTTAATTCCTGGGATGGCAGGACTGGCATATGTTGAAATAATGGATCGACATATTCACTGGAATTTTGAAGGATGAGAGGTGATCTTGTAGAAACGTGATTAAACCTGTGTCTATGATTATCTTTGTATCGGATGATAATAGATGATAATCATTATTAAGGGTGATGCAGAAAAAATGTTCCCGATGTTGGGGTTGTCCTGAACCAGGGGTCACAGTTTAAGATGAGTCTGAAGAAGGGTTTCGGCCTGAAATGTTGCCTATTTCCTTCACTCCATAGACGCTGCTGCACCCGCTGAGTTTCTCCAGCACTTATGTGTACCATCACAGTTTAAGAATAAGGGGTGGGCCATTTAGGACTGAGATGAGGAAAAACTTTGAAACCCAGAGACTTGTGAATCTGTGGAATTCTCTGCCAATTCACTGGATGTATTCAAAAAAGAATTAGATATAGCTCTTAGTGCTAATGGAATCAAGGGCTATGGGGAGAAAGCAGGAATGGGGTACTGATTCTGGATGATTGGCCATGATCATATTGAATGGCAGTATTGGCTTGAAGGGCCGATGGCTCCACACCTGCACCTATTTTCTATATTTCTATGTATAATGATTTGAGTATTGGAGAAATTATAAAAAGTATCATAATGATGCATGCAGGAAGATTCTCCAGAGCGGTTGCTGGAAATTGAAGGCAAAGTATAAATATTGATTCTCTTTTCCCAATTGTTAGCTCCGAGCAAAATATCAACCCAAAACTCCAAGTCTCTTGGGATAGTAAAGTTCACAGGGAGAATGTGATAATAATCTTTCTCCATATCACAAGATGGTGCCGGAGTGTGGACACTCCTTGTGTGCTGGTCCCAAGGGTGAATCTATTATCATCTATTATCATCCGATACAAAGATAATCATAGACACAGGTTTAATAACATTATCATAACATGCTTGATAATCCGTTATGGCTAGGGTCCAATTTATTCAGTAAATCACTGAGGCACGATGATCATTTTTCCCCTTAATGGCCAGCTCTAATATCTCCATCTCTGTTCCCTTCACCCAAGCCAAGTCATAAGCCAGCCTTCTGCTGTGTAACGGGTATAGCTTGGACCCAATAGCAGCACAGAATCAGGCAGGTATAATTGGCAATTAACTTTATTACGATACTGTAACACAGAGTAGTAACACAGGAATGGGTACACCGTACTCACACAGAGGCTCAGGATTGAGCGAGGGTTCTGAAGAGGGGCAGGCAGGAGACGTAGTCGGGGTAGCGGAAGGTCCGGTAACCAGGAGATCCAACACACGATGCAAACAAACCAGCGAGGGACAGACGAAAGGAGAGTCGAAGCCAGGCAGGAGGTCGAGGAGCCGTTGCTGGGATACACCAAACAGCCCTGGAGAGAGGCAGACAGAAACCAGGAGGTACGGGACGAAGGCCGTGGTCAGAAGGCTGAGGTGATAGCCGGGAAGATGACAGGACGGAATGGTCAGGGGCAGGCAGGTACGAATCAGTGTAGGCAGTCGGGAAATCGCTGGAGAGTATTGCATGAATGCTGAGAACAATCTGGCACTGTGTGAATGGTGAGGAGAGTCTATATACTGGGTTAATAGGTGATCAGAGGCAACTGAGTGCAACAGGTGAGGAGAGTTGGGCTGATGAGAGGGGAGTGGCAGGCAGGCAGGTGAGGAGAAGGAGGGGCCGGTGGAAAAGTACTGGGAGGTGAAGTGGATGAGAAGTGCTGGTTGCAAATGGGACAGGCGTTGACAAACTCCCGAGTGTCCTCCTCCAGCGATGCCCACCAGAACCTCCGTAGCACCATCTCCTTGGTCTGCTGAATGCCGGGATGACAGGCGAGTCGAGAACTGAAGGACGTTGGACGGCAGGGCAGAAACCACAAACAGGCGATCAGGAGGGCATGCGCTGGTTCCCGGCTGGTTCTCCAAGGCCGCCTTGACCTTCTCCTCCACTTCCCAGGTGAGGGAGGCAACCCTGTGCGAGGACGGGAGGATGGTCTTGGGGCCAGAGGCAGGCTCCTCCTTCACCAAGAACTGCCGAAAGAGGGCATCGGGCTTCACGTTGCGGGACCCAGGTCGGTAGGAGAGGGAGAAGTTGAAGCGGGTGAGGAAGAGAGACCAGCGGGCCTGACGAGAGTTGAGCCTCTTGGCTGACTGGAGGTGTTCAAGGTTCTTGTGGTAAGTCCAAACCAAGAAGGGCTGCTCGGTTCCCTCCAACCAGTGACGCCATTCCTCCAACGCCAACTTAACCACCAACAGTTCTCGGTTACCGATGTCATAATTCCTCTCAGCAGGGGTCAGGCGTTGGGAGAAGAAGGCGCATGGATGGAGCTT